>NC_136792.1:17473583-17538583 GCF_951216825.1 Electrona antarctica | reverse complement strand
ATTCAAATGTATACAAATCTTTTGAAAATAGCAGATCTACAAGCTCACAATGTGCTGCATCACGACACATTTTGTCCTTAATAATCCAAATCTACAAAGTAACTAGTAACTCAAGTTTTCAAATAATTGTAGTGGAGTAAAAGTACAATATTTTCCTGAGATGTAGTGGAGTAAGTAAAAGTATTGCAAATTGGGAAATACTGAAGTAAAGTACAAATACCTCAACATTGTACTTAAGTGCAGTACATAACTAAGTAAATGTACTGCCAGACTGGCCGAACCCAGTAAAGCACCGACCTCTGCCTTGCATATTTTCCCAATCCCCACGGGGGCAATTATCTCTACACACGTCTATGCTCCTCCCACAACAGCTGCTACGCCTCCCCCGTCACCCATGAGACTGTGATCTGACGGTTTTCCAAAGCGACTCACTTTGCTGAACTGTCGCGTAGTAATGAAGATAATGGTTTATTTGTGCTATAGCACTGTTGTAAAGTATAGCCTAAAAGACAGGGGACAATGTGTCAGAATAGTAGTAGAAAAGTAGTAAAGATATTAAATATAACATGGTAAACATGTTAATTTATTTATCTAGCACGATATGGGGTGTAGGCAAGGATGATACAATCTATACTGTTGTCTGGGGAGAAAGAGACATTGAAGCTGATGTATAAAGGGACAGAACAGGCTAGTCATAAACAATGCTTCTTTTCAGAGATAAGAGGTACTATATAAAGTCGCACTCATTAAAACCGGATGGAGTCAAAGTTTGTAGCAGATCTTTTCAACACATACTTGGTTGTTCACAGTTACGCATTAATATATCTCTACAGATAAAGCAATGTAGAACTAATCTGGACAGTTACCTCCCAACTCCCTGCAAGAGGAATGTCTACATTTCCCTGCAGACATTCTTCACAAATATAGTAGAGTAAAAATAGAGTATAGCTGTTATAGTCTGCATTGAAAATGTGTGCGTGCTTGCGCATGCATGTGTTGTGTGTGTGTATGTGTATGGCTCCTCCTGTCTACATGTCGAAGTGTCCTTGGGCAAGACACTGAACCCCAAATTGCTCCCGATGTGCTGGTTGGTACCTTGCATGGCTTCCGCCGCAATCGGTGTATGAATGTGTGTGTGAATGGGTGAATGTAATGCACAATCTATGTAAAGCGCCTTGGATAAAGGCGCTATATAAATGCACCATTTACCATTTACCATTTTATGTGTATGTGTATGTGTATGTGTATGTGTATGTGTATGTGTGTGTGTGTGTGTGTGTGTGTGTGTGTGTGTGTGTGTGTATGTGTATGTGTGTGTGTGTGTGTGTGTGTGTGTGTGTGTGTGTGCGTGCGTGCGTGCGTGCGTGCGTGCGTGCGTGCGTGCGTGCGTGCGTGCGTGCGTGCGTGCGTGCGTGCGTGCGTGGTGGAATTTGAGGGGAGGAATTCTTGGGGCTATTGTTACGGCTGTAGGTCTGTGGGTCTGCTATGGGTCTGTGTCGTATGTGACAAGTTTGTCTATTCGTCCCTGCAGATCCGTCAGCCCAGCCATTGGTGGGGAGCGTTCCCGACACTCCGCCATTGGTCGCCTGCTCCTCATCTTGCTCCTCCAACCCCGACTCCTCCATCTGAGTCCACCTGACGGCATAAAGGCACCCTGAGGACTTCACTCCTGGCCGCTGTCATTCAGTTAAAACCCTAGAGTAGAGTAGGCTAGTGACAGCGTGCCCTCCGTGCAGGGAAAGATTGCTCATGGAGTAAAACATCATTGCAAGAGTTGCTATATTTAATTAATTCATTGAGAAAACCCCACGAGAGTTAATTGCTACACGCCGTTTAAAGTGCGTGGTAGGTATTTTTCTATAGTATTCTCACTGTTATTATTAAACATCCTTGCCTTATTATAACCACCCTAGACTCAGTGAGCCGTTACAGCTATGCAGAGGCAATGCATAGTACAGTATTATATTAAGCCATAATTAAAGGTAGAAGAATGTGAGAATGTCACTGCATGAAAACAATATTTTTTTTCCCACAATGACACAAAAACCAAAGACAGGACAACAACAAAAACAAAAAAGCAACAATAAAACAACCCACCCATCCACACACACCCCATGTACAGTACAAGTTCCATCTTTACATTTGCGTGGATGAAAATCATTATTTTACATGGAACAAACTGAATGATGGTCATTGAAAAGAGCTTTAAACATGTGTGCGTGTCTTAGTTAATGTTTGTGTTTTGGTGTACCAATTTAGTGTTTTTCAGGACAAATGCATGTGGCAGTCTTTGTACAATAACGACTATGCTATCAATTTACAATTTACAATTTAGGCATTTAGCAGACGCTCTTAATCCAGAGCGACTATCATGCACAGATCTCTTTCTTTAACCTCTTTTTTTGTAGACAGAAAATGTCTTTTGTTTGTCACATCAAACCTCAGCCACTGTTGCCAGTGAAGTGAATGTCCTGTTTGTCACAGCAAACCACATACACTATTACAAGTGAAAAGGCCACTGGCTATATGATATGATATGATATTTACTCTCTGTTCATTAATGTATCTTTACAAATACTTGCAAGCCATTTAGATATGTCAGGTTTGCATTTGGATATTCGATCCAATATTCCTTCCTTCCTAAACCATTTTTATTATCTGCAGCACTACATTCAAATTGCATCCGTTCCAGCATGCAATTTGCATGAAATGCATTCTTTAATGACATGTTCTTGTGTGTATAACCTATAAATGTTGTAGGCAATTGTTTCTTCATAATAATGCAATTTGATTGGATGCATACCCGGGGGGATATTGTCATATCTACATACCTTCCTTGCTTCCTAACATTTCACTGGGTAGGCTATATGGTACTGTACACTGTAGTAAGTGTAGTTGATGGCATTTGTGTAAAAATAAAACTGACCTGCTGCTGCATGTATGACATTGTCTTGCCTATGATTTTGTCTAACATTAAGCAATTCACCTACTTAAACCAGTCTTGGTTGGTTTAAATACTTATGCTCACTGCATAATAAATAGTCATTTAATACAGATATACTGTATATACTGTGCCTTTTTATGTGGCAATACATTCATGATTTAATCGAGAGAGGACCGTCTTTTGACAGTATTGAAAATACCTTTGGGATTTCTACATAAATAGTAATATGTAGAATTAATGTAGCATGAGTAGCGTGCATTACTCTAGACAGACACTGTAGGAATTAGCATGCTAATTCTGTTCATCTTATTTCCAGATACAGGCAGTGAGTGACTGAGTGAGTGACAATTGCCACTACATCCATTGCATTCACCACTCCGACATTACTGCTCTCTTCCCATCATTCCCAAACTGCCTACTTGAAAGTGCAAATCTGGGGAGAGATAAATGCTGTGCGTCCCGTAGTTAGAGAAAAATAGAAAATTAAGCCTGTCCTTTCTTCTCTATCTTCCTCAGAGGCTAATGCCATGAGGGGGTTTGAGGAATGGAGATTGTGGAAAAAACTGTGCAGCAAACGCTGCATAGAAGAAGAAGAAGAAGAAGCTCCTGTTAAGTTTAGAAGATTATTAGTGCCCCCCTGCTCTCTCTCTCTCTCTCTCTCTCTCTCTCTCTCTCTCTCTCTCTGAATGTGTGTGCGTGTGTGTGCATGTGTGTGCGTGCGTGCGTGCGTGCGTGCGTGCGTG
Source organism: Electrona antarctica (assembly GCF_951216825.1). Lineage (NCBI taxonomy): Eukaryota > Metazoa > Chordata > Actinopteri > Myctophiformes > Myctophidae > Electrona > Electrona antarctica. Next base: position 17,534,896 of record NC_136792.1, on the reverse strand, counting down.
CGTGCGTGCGTGCGTGCGTGCGTGCGTGCGTGCCTGCCTGCCTGCCTGCCTGCGTGCGTACCTGCCTGCGTGTGTGCCTGCGTGCCTGCGTGACTGTGTATGTCCCTTTCTCTCTCTGACATCTACTTAGGTACACGGAGGGGAATTCAGTGGATTGCCTCAGTTAGAAATGACAAAATAGAAATTGGAGGAATATGTCTCTTGCCGCAATGACTGAGCTGGGGCAGTGGAGACAGAGGAATGGAGCTCATATGTGTGAGTGATGGGAAGAGGATCGCTGCATGTAGATGACAACCATTTCAGACTTTTATAGTCCACCTGTCCCACCAAAATCGGTTGTGATGAGCATAAGAGATGAATGCAATCGTATTAAATGCTGTAAAAGCAACAGGACCTCTTTTCGGGTTCCTGCAGCCTTCAAGGGATAAACAGTTTAGACCATTTTGTTGATTTGAATTCACAAAGCTTGCCATAGCATGCTGTGTTGGTTTGGTGACGACAACCATGCACACACTCCTTTGCTGTCAGCTTAAGGTTGTGCACCATTAATAACGGCAGTGGCTCAGGGGTAGAGTGACCGGATGGGAACCGCAAGGTTCCCAGTTCGACCCCGGGCTCCCCCGGAGTTATAGTGTCGAAGTGTCCTTGAGCAAGACTCTGGACCCCTAATTACTCCCGATGTGCAGGTTGGTGCTTGCATGGTTTCCTCCGGAATCAGTGTGTGTGTGAATGGGTGAATGTAATGCACAATCTCTGTAAAGTGCCTTGGATAAAGGTGCTATGCACCATTTACCATAACACATCTGGTCAACGCACGCACACAGTATGTTTTAATTGCCATTTGAAAGTCGTGATAACATTATAGGGTGTACCAAAACTCCTGGAGGGGCCGTCAACATATGTGTCACGTGGTAGCGGCCGCCATACTTGCTGGCTTGTCTGGTTTGTTTACATTGAGCGACTATCCGTGTGCTTGTATACGTGTGCTTGTATACCAGATTGACGAGTTTACAAAAACACGTAGAATGGCTTGGATCTCGGCTGTACGGCGCACGGGCGCAGAGACATAACGTTCAACAAAGTATCTAAGCACAGCCGCGTTTGTTCACAACATTTTTCTTGTCCTTGTAATGTATTTGGGCCCGACGTGGTGTTGGTTCACTATGTTGTCGCCAAGAACGAGCTCAATATTTACAAAAACATACCACCGTCACTCTATTCTGAGTGATGTGGGCTAGAATTTAATGCCCACGAGAGGGCCGTCCCTAGCTTTTCAGACGCCACCCCCCTCTTGGTGACGTACACGTTTTCACACGCTATACATTTTGCAGTGGCCAGTCAATGTAAAATTCAGTGGTCAACAATTTAATTAATTATTATACTACATTAAACTGAATTCCTTATTTGCACTGAATTGCCACAGTTGCATCCTGCGGGAGCAGTCAGGCATCTCACAACATCATGCATTTTCCTTCGTTTTGGCAGCAGGCTACAGGCACAATCTGTGAAGAGCCTTACTGATTGTCAGTGGAGATTATTCTACATATATGCCTATGAATACCTATTGTTAAGGACGCTGCACATAGAAATGTATGCTGCCACATCTGAATATCACCATAACCTTCACTATACATTCCGTGACACATGCCTAATGTATATGTTTAGTGGTTAATTGTACCCGTTTTTGAGGATAATGAATAGTTTCTCGATTGTTTTTTTCTAGTTGGTTTTGCTGATACTCATTCAGTTCTGGGAAACAGCATGGAATTGTCTGTATTGTTATGCTAGAGAAAAGGAAAACATTTTTTTTTAAATTCAATACACTGTAGGAGTGAAAAGGGCTACTGATCAGCAAGTGCTACACAAAATTGTCGTTTTTTGGGGATGACACATTTACAGTATCTGGATGATTGCCTGCCTGAACTGAACTAATGATGCTAACCAGAAGCACCTAAATAGCACACCTGGCTGCAGTCCGAAGACTCAAAGAGGACCATAACCTCAAGAAAATGAAATAAGAAAAAGAGCATCAACAATGGGTTTTCTCAGTGGAGTGCTAGCCTGGGCACCATTTTATTTGGGTATATGATCCTGTCGGGAGCGGATGATAGTCGACAGGCAGGAACAACAGGCGGCAACTTCCTTTTCCCTCAAACCGATTTGTCTCAATAAAAGCTACAGGCTACGAGAGCTTTTATTGAGAAAATGAAAAGGAAGTTGCCATAGATATATATAAAGTTACCGCCTGTTGTTCCTGCCTGATCGACTACAAAACAATACTACAACATGACGTAACGATATCATCCGCTCCCGACAGGATCATACGGACTTTTGAAACAGAGACCAGGCTTTCCTCCGAGGTGGTGGAAGCCTGGTGAGGCGAGGTTAGTGGAGTGCTAGACCCAAAATCCAGTACCAAAAAGTACTCACATTTCCACTTCCATTTCCATTTCTTTGCACACTTCAATAAACACGTACGCTTTTCGGCTATGAGCCTTCATCAGAGCAAGAAAATTGTTTCTCAAAGTCAGAAGAGACTATATTGCTCAGAAATACCAGGATCCCTTTTAAATCCAACTGTGTTTGACTGTAGTGTATACAGTACAGGACTAGCCCCGTCTGGAACCTCACCACCCGCTATTAGCTCCGAGAAGAAGTTATCCGTACATAGGGATTAGGGGGAAATGGCGAAAACCATTTTTGCAGTATCATACTAAAAAGTAAAGGTATAAAATACGCACAATCACAGAGAGAGAACAAGGCAGAGCATGTTTATTCAGTTTTCAGCATGATCAAAAAAGTTTAAAAAGACAGGTGCCATTGAAAACACTGAATTATTTTGCTGATTACAATATAAAACTTCAAATCTAAAAATCCAATAACCTAAAACACAAATCTAAAATCCAATTCACAATGTGGCGGCCGGCGGGTGAGGAGCTAAACACAGTTGGAGACGGAGAAGGCATATTTTACGCAGCGCAAAGATGTCCCGTTACCGTGGATAGACGTGGGCCAAAAGAGGAGACCGAAGCCCTGGTCGAAATGAGGACGAGTACATTAATCAATTGCTTAAAGGTATATTCAGTGATTTCACTTAATTCAAATATCACTTATTTTTTCTTATTTTTTGGATAATCCTCCCTACTATAAAGTGTGCTGACCATATAAGGAGTTCCTCCCTGTCCCCAGTGAGCCCCTGGGGTCAAAAAACCCTAGTTTCGGTTTGGGCTTTGGGTGGCAAAGCCTTCATCCAATCAGGATGAGAGGGGCCTTCCTCCAATCATGATCGAGTGGGGCGGGCCTTGGTGCACGTGCTGTTGGTCTGTTGTACTTCCCTCACTGTAGAGCGTGTGCATGAGCACATCTTGTTACCGGGGTGGACCAGGGTTTTTTCCAAATCACCCAAATCACTGAATGCTCCTTTAAGGAAAGACATAAAAACACTGCAGTGTATAGCCTACAGAATATTCTGTCTGTCTGTCTGTGCGTGCCGTAAACATGGAGTTCTGTCACTGTGTGGCCACTGTGGGGACTTTGTTTGTCTGTCTCTGTGCTCAGTGCGCTGCCTCTATGCCCAAAGGAACAGTGCGTGAGGACTCCAGAGAGAGAAAGAGAGTGAGAGAGAGAGAGAGAGAGAGAGAGAGAGAGAGAGAGAGAGATCCAGTCCCCGACGGCATGACACATGCACGTTATGAGTATAATTTTAACACCATAGATTTCACTGTGTACTGTAGGCTATAGTTTATGAATTGAACACATTGATAAAGTCCCTTCTGCGTTTCCAATTTCTGCGGTTATACAGCGCAGTGTGAAGTTGATTTTCATACTGTAATGAATGGAATCCAATGGCTTAATACAAAACAAATGCCGACCATTTGCTTTGACAAACATGGAGATTGGAGAAGGTTGCATTTCACTGTCTGAAAGCCTGCCATTGAATGATCAGCTGGAAAACATAATAATAACTATCCTAAGAGATGGTGAACTTTATATTACCGGTATTATTATTATACGAGGACAATGCTCTCTTTCCCTAATGCTGTCTAAATTAATCAGACAAAGGCCCATATTCTATTTTTTCTTTTCTTTTCAAAATCTTTTTACAGAAGCCAGGGGCAAGTATTAAACAGACATATAAAATATAAAAATAAAACTCAATCCCCTATCCCACCCTCCCCCCACCCACAATCCCAAGGATAGTCGGAAAAACAGTCTGGAGGAAATAAAAAACATATTCTATTTTATAATTTTATAATTTATTTTATAATGTATTATTATTATTTAAATCACTCCACACATTTCACAAAACACATTAGCGACACTGTAAATACTGTCTCATATCTCTGGTCTTTTGGGCAGAACTTAGGTATTGAATCTCATTGGAAGCAATAAACACAATGAAAGCTATATGGTCGATGAAAGCCTGTAAATCCATTGTCCCTCAATGTTTTCTTTTCATCCCTCAAATGATTATATTTCAATCTCCTTTGGGAGATGAATTGCCGGTGGCTCTTCATGCTCCATTATTTATTGACGATATGCACACGGCTGCCATCTTGCCAGCAAGCTGCTAACTAGGTTCAGAAAACCTTTTTTTTCTTCACCTCTGACATGCATGCCCAAAATAGAGATTCCAGGTTGAATGTGGATACATCTGCCTGTCTAATAATAGATTGGAACACAGGTATTTTTTTTATATACAAGGTTTCGGCCCGACAGCAACGAAATGTAAGTCTAACCCCGGATGTTTAGGGAGAAATGTGTGAAACAGGGGAGCAGGCAACCTAATCATGACATGCAACTCCACTCCCAGACATTAAGATGGATTTGGATCCTTCATGCCACTTTAATAGCATTCACTGCACTGAGGTGTTTGCACATTATTGTTTGTCTGAGCGAGTGCTCTTCTCATGTGCTTGAAATGTTATGGCCTATAGGCCTACAGTACGATTCGGTGATGGATGGTTTTGCAATACAATAAAAGATGAGATTGCAATAAGTCGTCTCTTGGGCAGGTATCAGCACTCAGCAGCCTTACATACCAGAATCCCACATTTAAGCCACACAACACACCAGTGGTGGACAAAGTATATACTCTGAATGGGACCCTGACGAAGGCTGAGTGCCGAAACACGTTGGTCCTCCTTTTTTTGTAATGTTCTTTGCCAAATAAAAAGGCTTTTCTTCACCTCACTGGAACAGAGTGCCTTGGATCCTCTTCTTTATTGTTATGATTTAACCTCGCCAACGAGCACCTGTATTCAGTTCAACTATAAAGGACCACGGCAGCGCTCCCTTCCTCTATTCAATATTAGAAAGTACAATTTAGACACCCCCCCCTCCCCCAAACACATTCTGAGCTTGTAAGTAAGTAAGTAGTCAATTCATAATAAATTTGTGTAAATATGGGTCCCAATTAAGAGTCCAATGAAGTTGTTAATTACTTAACTACTCAAGTAAATGTACTTATTAGTGTGGTTGCCCTAACAGGGCAACCAGACTATTGCAATTGTAACACTTTATTATTCCACTGGAGTAGTCTTTTTTTTGACGCACTACTCCTCCCACAGTTTTGGCAGCACACACTTGAGTCATATCTCAAATTGACCGGCTTCATCGGGAATGGTGTGCTTGTATTTTGTTAAGAGAAATGTTGTATAGTTTAATTGATATTAATTTATTAGTGAATTACATTTCCCCATTGACATGAATGGGAAAGTGCGAAAAATCACATTCAAGTATTTTTTCCTCAGAGACTGTAAGGGCTATAGTTACAAAACTTGGAGGGGAGGTTCATAATAATTACTAAAATTAATTAACTTAAAATGTTATCATTCGGCCTCATGGTGGCGCTATAACAGCCCACTTTACGTTTTGGCTTATAACTCTTGAACCTAGGTCGTAAAATCAAAATTATTTTTTCCCTGGATTCCTTGGGTCATGACGCATCTCCCCATATAGGCCACGCCCATTTGCGTCAGGGAAAAAAATCCTGCAAATTTGAATTTTCTCCAAAACACACTTTTGGCTCCTCCTCCTACAGATTTTGTCCAAATCTCACAAAAATCGGCACACATGATCTCCGGACCCATCCGATTAAAACACCAACTGCAGAATTTTGGTAGTGCGTATCGTTCGGCCGTAATCGTCGTCCGAAGATAGTAGGAGGGGCCTATTTTACAAAAAATGCCATAAATCCCGCAACGGAAAGTCCGATCCATCCCAAATTTGAATCACATGTCGCGGGTGGTTCTATCAACCAAGTACCAAAAGCAATTCTATTTTCATCCATAGGGGGCGTCGCAAATGTGAGAAATGTAACCGTTTGTCGCAAAAACATGATTTTTGGGGGATAAATCCCCCCGAATTACTTACGCATGATCGCAGGGGTGACGTGACATTGTAATTGGCTGGCAATATTAGTGGGAGGGGCATATGTAAGCCACTGCGGCAACCACACTTTGCAATTTTTTAAAATTGCGACCTTTCTAGTTACTGTTCACCACTGCAACACATGCAGCAGGAACAGCCAAGTTATCACACTGACTACAACTGTACAACTTAAAGTGAAATAAGTGTCAGTCCAATTTTGGCATAATAGTGTTCAATATATAATGTGAAACTATATTGATGATCTCTTGCCATCTTCATGAGTTGTGATCATGCAACTAGTTATATTATACAGTCTAGTAATAACCCAGGGCTTTTACATTATGTTTTAACAACACCGCTCAACTGGCTGGCTGCTCAACAACACCTGCCAGCGGTATTGCAGCTGTTTGTACAACAGACAGACAGACAGACAGACAGACAGACAGACAGACAGACAGACAGACAGACAGACATGGCCAGTCATTGGAGTGGTTATAGGCACAGCTCAAAAGTGTCTTTGTCTTTTGATCTGGACTAGTATTGCATGTTTCCCCTGCCATGCGTCTGTTAACGTGTTGTATCTAATTTAAATTGCACAATCAAATGTTTCCCCACCTCCACAACTGCTGCATTTATCTGTTGTGAGATCCATAGAAATGTAATTACAGTGATTGTCAGTGTTGGGTAATTACTGAGAATCAGAAGAGCCTTTGAAGACCATTCATGACAGGATATTCTGAAACGTGTATGAACATGTATGAAAAATGAAAAAAAAACATGTATGAAAAATATAACAATTAAATATTTGTAAGGGGGAAACTACTGTATCCTGATGTGATCTCTTTCTCTAATTAGAAAAGAGGGGGATAAAGTAATGGTCTTTCGACTTTGACTTGGTTTCATGGATCTGTTGTTTAGACTGAGCATATGTGTATTGGGGAGTGTGTGTGTGTGTGTGTGTGTGTGTGTGTGTGTGTGTGTGTGTGTGTGTGTGTGTGTGTGTGTGTGTGTGTGTGTGTGTGTGTGTGTGTGTGTGTGTGTGTGTGTGTGTGTGTGTGTGTGTGTGTGTGTCTGCGTAACCATAAACAAACCCGATGTGCCCATATATAAGCATATGGATGGCCACATCACAATGATGACCATGGTCTCGCGTAGCCAGACAACTATCTATTCCACAATCTCAGAGTCTGGAACTACAGCACCCAAGAGCCGAGTACCGGAAGCTACCTCTGTCTCTAAACCATAACACTCAGACACCAGACTGGGGCAAACAGTCAGGCGTATTACAAGAGACCCTGCAGGATCTTCGCTATAAGGGAGAAACTTCCGGAAACGTATTGATACGAAAAGTATCAACGAATTTACACTGACAAAACTAGTGAAAGAAGAAATAATGCCGAAAACGAACTAGTCATCTTAGCTTCAACAATCGACACGCTGTTTTGCTTCGAGTACGACTTGTTTTTGCCCCTGCACCAAGTGAGGGGTTGCGTCACATCCGCTTTATCACTTACTCATGGAAAGAGCTGCCAACAGTCTGGCCACGCGAGACTATGACTCATACATAAGTTAACCACAAACAAACTCGATAACATGAAAAATTGAGTTAGCTAATAGTTGGTTGGTTTCTGCCGGACAGCAACCATATGCTATATATTATATGGACACAAAAGAGACAGACAGATGGGGAGGGTACAAACTACAACAGGTACTCGGACAGCCCCCGACACTATGACTCAAAAAGAGACAGACGGATGGGTAGGGTACAACAACAGGTACTCGGACAAAGCCCCCGACACTATCACATAAGACACAGTATAATATCTGCATGAAAACTATATTTGACATGAACTGGAATATTAATAAGGGCTTACTCTCAATTAGTCTTTCACTGATTACAGAATAATTTAATGGATGCAATTTCGTGTCACATTAGCACTATAGCAGTAAAGCATTATACAGCAAGCAAACGAGCCCTTCTATATGTGTTACATTTCTTCTCATCTGACTAATATTGCTTTGCATTATAGTTAATATGTTGGACTTTTCCGCATCTCGCCAGCGGCACAGCGTACTATTAACTTCCCTATGGACCCTGTAGTCTGATGTTTGGGAGGTTTACCTCTTTCTGTTGGTAGATGACAGGTACAAAAAAAAGAAAAAAAAGGAGGAGGATGGGGTACTGTGTCTTCCCAAACAAGGACAAACACCTACCTGTCTCCCTAGCCTGCGGATTGTTGTTTTTAACAAACGCCAATTATTTTCCCTTAATGAGCTCCCGTAGTGTTGGCCGGGCTTTCGCATCATCATTACTGTAGGGACAGCAGTAGCAGCGCTGGGGCTGACTGGCAGCTTCCCCGGCCCTGTTCCCCCTGAATGACTACAGCCTGAACTCCCTGACAGCTGGCAACCAGCCTCGCAGCACACACACGCACGCACGCACGCATGCACGCACACACATGCATGACGCACGCATGGATATGTGTGCATGTCTTAGCATTGCCCATGGGTGCACACACGCACATGGCACGAACATGAGCACGCACGCATGGAACACACACACACGCATGCACGCACGCACGCATGCACACACACACACAGTACATCATATAGTACCAGAAGTGAAGAATGTAGTCATTTATGAGTACTTGACTAGGTAGAAGAGTGCACATATCCCAGGGCATGCAAAGCATTAGCCACTGTCTGCACACATGATCGCCTGCCCTACACAGACGATAATAAATAAGTAGATCTTGAATGACATTTTTGCAGTTGCATGATTTAAAATGATTGTGCCATGCAAGGCATCTGCTATTTTAAAGAAATAGCAGAAATAAACCTGATTTATACTTATGACTGTGTCGTGTGACTCGAAGTCGTGTCACTTGCTGGAAATTGACTAACTGATCTACAAACTCACAGCACGTTGTCAGCCTGTAGATCGCCGTATGACGAAGTAAATTAACCACAATTCTTCCTGCAGGCACCATGCCTACAAAAGCCAAGAAAACAAAACCAAAAAAGCCATAGGCCTAATATACTGCAGTGTCTAGTAGAGTACTGTACACACACACACAAAGTATAATCATAGATCTTATTTCCTTTGACCCTGTTTCCTCTCCTTCATAGCCACTGAGATGCTTCCTATCTGTTATTGGTCACTTACACCGGCACCATTTGACAGCCTCTCAATCTCAGCATCATTATGCTGATCTGCAATGTTCTTTGTCGCAAATTGAACAGATGATGCAAAAGTGGACAATAACTGTTCCTTTGCAGTACAAAATAAACTCTTTGTTTGGCGTGAACACAAAGCGAGCGATTTTGAATTGGTGTCCTTAAATCTCCATTTCCTTTGCTCACTCATAAATATAGGTTTTATCCAAATGGTAAGAGGTACTGTAGAATGCCCACATAGCATATATCCTCCACAGAATGTCTGATGCCAGGGCAAAGCCACCAAAAGACATGCTGCAGGGCATGCTCATACATCCTGCAGTAAGGAGCAACTCTGTTCTGCTCCAACAACTTGCTGGTCGGGTCACTGGTTTGTTACACTGCAGAGTGCCACGCTGGGCAAGACCTAGTGCATTGCTGAAATTTGGCGGAAGTAGTGGGATTTTGGCGGAATTACGGCTCAAGGAAATGACGTTGATGCTTTACAAATCTGTTTACATTCTCCGTGAATTGGTGTTGTGATTGGTCAAAAAAATATTGTAACCGGGGGATATACATCTGACGGCTGTACTAGCCTGGAACCGAGGCTAGCAGAGTGCTGGAGTGTTGCCTTGAGTATGTGTTTATTGTACCAGACCGGTGCCAGTTGGGCACCACATGTCTACTCAGGAATGTTGCAGGTTGAGAACATTGCAAGTTGGAAATGCATAAAGTACGCAGAGTTTGAAGTCAGTCGGTCTCTAGACCGGTGCCAGTTGAGAAACTGGCCTACTCAGGAAAGATAGGGCGTGCGTTTGTGCACATGCAAAACAACAACTAAAAGATTGTCTGAAATGTACTTGGGGAACAATAAATTAGCTTTCTACAATATGGTATCTATCTTCATCGTGTGTGTGTGCGTGCGTGCGTGCGTGCGTGCGTGCGTGCGTGCGTGCGTGCGTGCGCGCGTGCGTGCGTGCGTGCGTGCGTGCGTGCGTGCGTGCGTGCGTGCGTGGCGTGGCGTGCGTGCGTGGCGTGGCGTGGCGTGTATGGGCAGTAGTTTGCTGATGCATGACAACCATCCCCTATGCGGATCAATATACAGTAAATACAGTATCTACTTGTACATACAGTACATAGTGAGGAATACATTCTGACCTGAATATGAACTGGGAGAATATGCAATGCAACTGAATTAGTTTTTCAGGATAGTTTTTAAATCTGCTAACTGGGTGTGCTTGTTGCCCTGAAAAAGGCTTCAGAGATTATAGCCCTTCAAGTTCTCTATCCTTCGTACATTTTTGTCCGTCAGTGTATCACTCCAAATCCCCATACATGGGAAAGCCCCATATATGGTGCCCAGGTCTCGTGACATCACATGACATCATCAGTGATGGAGATCCCTGATGTCATAGTAAATGCGACCTGCTGTGGCAATTAAGCCCATATATGTAGATCCCTGATGTCATCAAGATTGGCCAGCAACTCTACATCTGACCATCCGGCGAAAACTAGAGTTCTCAACAGGCCCGAAAATTAAGACCCGACCCTACCTGGGCCCTCATCAAACCCTGTACTTCCCCCGCTGCCATCCTTAGATCTCCATATATTGAGCTGACCTGTTCTGAAATTCTATATGTTGATCTGACCTCATCAAACCCTGTACACTCAAGACACGCTCCATATATGCAGTACAAAATTCATTCCATATGTTGATCTGACCTAGCCTGATTATCAGACAGTAGCTTTCAGTCCACTCAGAGAGTGGGCGGGGTCTTTGGGCTGGATCCAGGCTAGATCTGACCCCCCATGCCAAAGCGCCAGCGCTCGCCCAGCAGACTGCTGTCACCCAGGCGGATGTGTGCACGCGACCTCGCCTCTCGCCCTCAGGCGTCTTACTGACTAATCCCCTATTTTGTACAGGTACGGTCCGACATCTCTCGGTACTGCTCGGTGTCGGAAATCATATTTCAAATAATAGCCGGTCCGTTCAGCTCCGGTACCGACATGTCTATGTACTTTTCGGGTTCGGAACTCAGAACATTAGCCGGGGATATCTTGGTACGGGTCGGTCAAATTGGACCTGTGAAGACCTAGATATAGATTGAACAGTAGCCTACGCAATTAATATATAGTGCATGTTTTTATTTTCTATTTTATTCAGGTTCTCACATACCTCACACAGTCATACATACAGTAGGCCTACTGTATGCACCCATACATGCATGAGCACACACACACACACACACACACACACACACACACACACACACACACACACACACACACACACACACACACACACACACACTCTACAGGTATATCATTATACAGTCAAATCCATAGTGAAAAAGGGATGACCTTATAGTGATGATAGTGATGATGATGTTCAGAGACAGTATTGTAAATTGTATGCACAAGCCAATATGTTGTCTCGTAAATGTGTGTAAGTACTGATGATGTCACGGTCGCCCTTTTTAAAGCTTACTGTACACGACTGTATAGTGCCCACTTGTGGTGCAGTTACTGTAAAGGTAAATATAATAAGTTGCGGGTGGCATATAATGATGCTCTCAACATCCTGCTGAGGCTCCTGAGGTGGGCAAGTGCCAGCCAACTGTTCCTAAACAGTGGTGTTCCTACTCTGGATGCTGTTCTCAGGAATCTAATGTTCAGTTTTATGATGAGGTTGAATGACTCAAAACATGAAATCATAATGACTTTGACCACGCCTAGTAGGAGAGCAGCATCAGGTATACTCTTCCTGTTTCTGGAAACATTGGAGAGAGATTTTTGTATATGTTTTTGTTGTTGTTTTTAATTCTCGTTGTGTTGTCCCCTGAATTGTTTTATCTGTTATGAAATAAAGATTGATTGTTAATTTATCCATTTGTAGTTTTAAGAGTTAAATTAACACTTTGTCTATCATTTTACAGTGTATCAGTAAACACTAAACAGTAGTCATTGATTTCAATCAGGACTCATGGGGTCTGCATTGATAGACTTGGAACATTCAAGGAACAATGGTGATACTGTACCTGTGGATCTATGCACCGTAAGCAACATCACATAGAATATAGAGTGTGCATGCAGTGACCTTGCTTGCCAGGCTGGAGTTGGATACAAGATGAAGACTGGCACTAAAGTAATGGGCTGTTTGAAAATGTGAAGTGCATTTCATTCTGACATGATTGCAGTTTAGAGAAGATATACTCTTCTAAAAAGCGGGTAACTGCAACTGAGGTGCTATGTAACATAAATGACAAGAACATAAATACCGATAGAGCTAAAAAAGAAAACAAAAAAAGAAAAAGAAAAATAGAGATACAGATACAGACACTAGTTGGAAAAAAGCACATCGCTTCCCCGCCTTGTTTTGGGTAAAGGCTGATTTAAATGCTTTGTTGAATGACACATCGGGAGCTTGTAGATTGGCAATTTGGCAAAGTGTAGTGGGCAGATTGTTATTGGACATCAAACTCCAAATAAGCTATATATATGCCTATATTTTACAAAAGGCAGAGGTGATGATTTGTCCTTTGCACAGGTGCATAGTTATATAACTGGCCAGGTCTGAACAAACACCACATTAAATGGACTCTTCATTCCATACTGGTGGTGGAGTCACTGTTCCTTCACCCTTCAGGCGGCCTTTTCCTCCCAGCCATTTTGTTTTGTGGAACCCTGATCGTGACTCAATCAACCTGTGATTGCTTCTTGATAACATTGCTAACCAATACTTGAAAACACTTCAATAACGGAATGAAAATGAAGGAAAGGCGGGGAAAGAAATCATCATGGCAACATCAAGCCCTATTCATACAGTATCACAAGGCAATGTTTTTCCTTGTGCATACAGTTTCACAAAAGAAAATGACAATCAAAACTGTTGACAGCTTTCATGTTTTTATCAAGAGGTTTATCAAAAAATGACTATAATATACATGCCCAAAATAGTTTTGAAAAATATTTAAAGGCATACTAGGTAGAATCGCAGATCGAGCATAGAACGAGTTTGACACTTTTATGGCCCAATCAATTTGAAGTTCAAAGGGGTCCCCCCTCCCCCCACAGACATGCTTAATCTACCATGGTGATACAGGTATATGCTTCAGATATCACACAGCGTCTATTTCAGCATGTAGCCTATAGAAATAAATGATGTCGTAGAAGAAGAGAGGGTGGAGAAGATTTTGATATCTAGGAAAGCTACATCACAGGAGCTTTGAACGAAGGATTCTGCCCTCCACTGCCTCCCCTGCATCTCTTCCACATCTCATTATCATCAAAACAGCAATCTGTGCCTCCCCGTAAACAGTAGGTATTAGTGAATAATTGCTTATTACTTGTCTTTGTTTGGCCTTTGAGATTTAATTTGTGCACATATAGGTTAGGCCAAACATTGTTCTCTGAGTGTGCTATTATCCAACCATTAATTTATTTAAGATGAATTAATTACCCACTTCCTCAGTTATTATCAGCTCACACTAACATGATGTAATTTGTATGTTAACCATGCATCCATGATAGAAACAACGGTAGGAAACAAGGGTATAAACCTAGAGGTTTTCACCATAGTTAAACAATATGGCTCAAACGTCTGACCTCTGACCACCAAATTACACCATATTGAATTAAATAAATCCAGCTCAGTGAGACACAGAAGGCAGAAGGTTTATTATATAATCTCCCCTTCATTCTCTATCAGTAATTAATTCTGTTCCTTTAAATCAGCGGTCTCTCTCTCCATGTCAACTCCCCTCACTCTCATTTGCTGCCAGCTAACTCACTCACACCCACATTCAATCAGGTGTTCTTTTTAAGCAGTCACTACACTGTCCTCAGTCTTCATGCTAGCTGACCCTGTGTCTCTGTCTCAGAAGTCAGTGTTAAAATTTTCTCCATTTGGTTTAATTTGCTCTCAAGAGTTAAACATCTATAAGGGTCCATTTGGTTACCAACTCTCCATCATTTAGCTGGGGACCACCTGGAACCGCCTCAAGGACCACTGGTGGTCCCCGGACCACTGGTTGAAAGCTACTGATCTAGACACTGATCTAGAGACTTACACAGAACATTCACGGAGCTATTAGTTCCATTCTTGGCATGGCAAAATAGCACAGGCCTTGTCTCTACTCAACCTGGCCAGGAGCTAGTCCAGGGTACGAAGGCAAGCAAAGGCAAACCTCACACCTCTTCCCATCATTTTCTCCTTTATGACATGCTCAAATGCAGCTCCGCTTTGCTGAAATGGCTACAGCTTGTGGATACAGTGAATGATACAAGGTTGAGTGATTCTGGGAGAGAATAAAAGTCCAGTGAAGGGAGTGAAGTGTTTACTAGTTGCTTGGCAAGCATTGATGGCGACGACGATGGTCAATTACACTTGAGCCAACTGTGGATGGAGAGCACTGCATGTCCCCTTGAGAAACTAGGGCGGCTTAAAATATGTTTAATTCCTTATTCATAATAAACTATGTGAATTTCTGTGATAATCAAATAATCTGCCAATTACTAGCGTTGTATGGATTGCAGGGACTAGTTGACTTGGACTTTAGCTCTTCTTTGAACCACCCTTGGGCTACCAGTGGTCAGCCCTCTATAGGCTGACATGCACTGACTCCTAGCTTCCACCTTAATCCATGTCTTAGCATCTTGAATAATGTCCTTACTGTAAGTATATGCACAGTACACAGCAGCTGCTATGCTCACGCACCTTATATATCTTATCGCAGGTACTATGTGTAAATATGTTTTACACATAGTAAGACCCTTTGGTTGTACAGTTTGTAGCAAAAGCTTGTAAATAAGCTAAGAGATCTTTTGGTCGTAGCGCTTGTGGCAAAAGCTTGTAAATATCTAAGAACCACACCCTTTACCTGTACTTTATGTGGTAAAAACACTCAAACTTCATGTATGTTTGTTGTTTTATGTGTGTGTGTGTGTGTGTGTGTGTGTGTGTGTGTGTGTGTGTGTGTGTGTGTGTGTGTGTGTGTGTGTGTGTGTGTGTGTGTGTGTGTGTGTGTGTGTGTGTGTTGTGTTGTGTTTGTTTGAATGTAATCAATAAACTGTATTTAGCATTTTGTGTATTGTTATTTGAGTGTTTCTGTGTTGATTTGATCTTTTTGTTTGCTGCATGGTAGAACAGGTTCGAGGAGGTAAAGAAACAATGTGCTCTTCTGGGGCAGCAAATACCTACAGTAGCTGTCTGATGCAGACAGACAATACAAAAATAACTGTCTGATGCAGACAGACAATACAAAAATAACTGTCTGATGCAGACAGACAATACAAAAATAACTGTCTGATGCAGACAGACAATACAAGTATTTCCCAGGGACACAGAATTGCCATGCTTTTATGTTACTAGCAGATTAATTAGAAAATATGCTGTGTGTTGGTCTATTGAGAAAGATTGTGAAAGTCTACGTAGCTTAATTGTTCCAATGAATGAGGCTTTTTTAATTTTATCTTTCACATTAGGATTCTTCAAATAGACATTTCACTGCACCTTAGATCTATGTGTTTGGCATTTGGTGAACACCTAGCAATAGAGCCCTGTGGAAAACTGACTGCAGCAGTGCCCTATACTGTATATCAACTGTGAAACTATGGAGAATTGCTAGATTAATCAATTAAAGCCATTAGATGTCAATTATACTAGAGATCTTGTTGTCTAACTTCCCACTCTTAATTGCTTACTTTGAAAATATCAGGGAGAGCGTCTCTCAAAATGCATCAAACTAACAACTGCCAAAAAAAATCCATTACAAAGACATAAATTATGGCAATGTTTGCATCATGTAGGCTACATGCACATAGCAATTTTGCTTGCTACAAGACTTGGAAATGTATGCATTCTAAAGGATCTGTCTGATTCTCATTTTTACAGCATATAGCACTGGAGGGGCCAGCAACCCTGTGCACACTACTGTATGCCAAGGAAATCAATCTGTGAATATCTTTCACATAACATGTTTTGTACTTTTTGAAATAGCCTATTAAACTTTTTTAAATCGCTTTAATTTCATATTGGAAGTCAAAAGATAAGCAAATAAATCCAATGTGTATCAAACTGCAGATGGACGACTGTTTAAATGACAGCCAGCGGCTGCAAAGAGCGCATCCCAAAATAGACAAGAGACAAGAGGTCAGTAACACGGCTGATTCATGGACAGGAGCGGCTCACTGTAGGCCTGTTCCACCTACTTACAGTATGTCACCGGGGAGAATTCCCAGTGTGTGATGGGTGCACCAGCCAGAAAACTGCCACTTTGATTAATAGCACAATAACAGTTATAGCCACCATCCACTTTACAATGCACCCCTTCAAATACTTCTCCATGAACTATATCCTCTTTTACCAACACGTCATTTTCCCTTGTCTCTTCATTGACGCTGGATTTGGTGTTAGGAGCAAAACACACGCAGTGCAAGAAGACTACTTGGCCTTTCCTCCTTTTTGAGCTAAAGCATGCCCTACTGCCTACTGAGTTATTCTGTGGTCTGGGAGCATGCAGCCCTTAGCCAGTGGGGTGTGGTCCTGTAACAGTAAATATCTAGCAGGATGCTATCAGGACATTTCACTGAGGACAGACAGACTGTCTCTAGGCCCACATCTCATAGCGTCTCTCCAAGAATTGACTGAAGGAGTAGTTGGTGGGTGTATGTTTGTGTGTGTGTGTGTGTGTGTGTGTGTGTGTGTGTGTGTGTGTGTGTGTGTGTGTGTGTGTGTGTGTGTGTGTGTGTGTGTGTGTGTGTGTGTGTGTGTGTGTGTGTGTGTGTGTGTGTATGTGGCGTAGTGTGCATGCGTGGCGTAGTGTGCATGCGTGCGTGTGTGTGTGTGTGTGTGCGTGCGTGCACATGCATTTGACCACACAGTGTGTGCCTGTGTGTGATGTGAGTGTTGATGTGCACGCTTGATGTGTGTGCTTAAGTGTGTCCGAAGCTGTCAGGCTGGAAGCAGGATGGTGACAGATTCTGAGTGTGTGATTGACAGGCCCACTGGGAGTTGGCCCAGAGATGGATGTGGCTCCACTAATTGAACTGTGAGAGCACTGAAGCTTGCAAAGAAGCCCGTCTGGGCTGTATCCCCACTTAAGGGAAGGTGTGCCTTTGTGTGCATACAATTGTTGAATGTGCGTGCACTTGACTTGAGTGGCTTTATGTGTCACTGAATAAGTGCAATAATGCAATAGCACACTACACTGCTTATAGCCTATGTGTGATATTGCTGGAGTATATGAATGAACATAGGTAAGTGAGATTTTTCTCAGTTGTGTAAATTGCCTTTGACAGGTTTTGGCTGAGACGCCCTGACACAGCATTGACGACTGGGCTGCTTAAGTCAGTAAGTCAGCCATTTGTTATTAATCAGCAGACTTAATGCTCAACTTTACTGAACCCCTCGGAAGCTCTGAGATATGACAGAGGAAACCCAAGAAAGACTTTTTTAAAGTATTGAACATTACTTCCTTTGTAACATTTCTGTAATATATAAATACGCATGCACGCACGCACGCACGCACGCACGCACGCACGGACGCACACACACACACACACACACACACACACACACACACACACACACACACACACACACACACACACACACACACACACACACCATGGCCTTCCTCTATGACGGGTTGCTGAATCTTTTATATGTTTATCCACTTTAAGTGCTAGAGACTGGTGTATTATTTAAGTAGTGGTGTACAGCTTATATTAACCCTCTCAGACAGGGCAGAGACAGACTAGGACAAGAGCACCACTTCCTTTCTTATCTCTCTCTCTCTCTCTCTCTCTCTCTCTCTCTCTCTCTCTCTCTCTCTCTCCTATCATCATCTGTTTCTGTCTGTTTACTAGCCTTGTCTTCATCCATCTTCTTCCTGTCTCTCATCCTTTAATGCTGCACCCCTGCTTGTCACTCCCCCTTCCTTCTGTCCATCACCTGTGTGTGTGTGTGTGTGTGTGTGTGTGTGTGTGTGTGTGTGTGTGTGTGTGTGTGTGTGTGTGTGTGTGTGTGTGTGTGTGTGTGTGTGTGTGTGTGTGTGTGTGTGTGTGTTCGTGCGTGGGTGCGCGTGGGGACACACGAATGCGTGTGTGTCTGTGCTGCTATCTTTGAGAGAACTATGATAACAAGATGAGGGACATTGTGGGGAGTTAGGACATTTAGCTGGATCTCACATTACAGGAGGCTATTTTGGGGTTTGGATTTAGGTATTAATGTAGTGCCACAGTTCTCAAAGTGGGGTTTTGTTCCATTCCTAAGCCAATGATGCTGCTGCTCTGACAAAACTCTGTCTAACCACTAATCAGCACGGCTGATGATATTTCTAATGTGATTAATCCCTTCTCAAATCTTCTATTAATGGCTAGGTGTGCTGTCATGCCCATTTCAGCACGGCTGGATAGCCTATTTCAACAAATTGCTTGGTCAGAAGAACTACCTGCAGTAGTAATATAAATATTTCATTCCACTTTTGTCTTTTTTCCCCATTTTTGGGCGGCTCCTCTGTGGTACCACCAGTGGTACTAGTACCAGTGGTTGGGAACCTCTGGTTTAGAGCACTTATGACGTAAATCGTTTGTGGGCCAATATATGGACTTTAATGTTTGTTTAGGGCACTAAATAAATACGTAAGACGTCATGTGGCCAATATAAATACTGTACATCTTGTGACTTGATTCCATTTTATGCTGTACAAGTATGCTTATGTAATTGAAAAGTGTGCTGTCGGGTTTTGCACACAAGCAATTTGAATAAAATTACTATTGGCACATCATACATATTATAGTAGTGGTTTCTGTTTATGACTATGGAATGCGTCTGAAATAGTTCCAATGTGGTTGTAAGTATATGATTATCAGTATTTTGTGAGAATGAGAGGGTACTTGGAAAATATTCTCCCCTCCAAGGGGTACCTGAGCCAAAAAGGTTTGAGAACCCCTGATATAGTGTAGGTAAATTAGTCTAAAGTCCTCACAAGTATACAGTATCAGTACAAGAATAATGTGTGTGTTTCTCCGCTGTCAAGAGACCCTATATATGCTTCTTCTCTGTCTCTCAGAAGCCATATCAGGCTGTCCTCTGAGGCAGTATGTCTTTCTGTCCGCCCGTCCCTCTGTATGGCTCTGGACTTCTGTCTGAGCCCGTCCCTCTGTATGGCTCTGGACTTCTGTCTGAGCCTGTCCCTCTGTATGGCTCTGGACTTCTGTCTGAGCCTGTCCCTCTGTATGGCTCTGGACTTCTGTCTGAGCCTGTCCCTCTGTATGGCTCTGGACTTCTGTCTGAGCCTGTCCCTCTGTATGGCTCTGGACTTCTGTCTGAGCCTGTCCCTCTGTATGGCTCTGGACTTCTGTCTGAGCCCGTCCCTCTGTATAGCTCTGGACTTCTGTCTGAGCCTGTCCCTCTGTATGGCTCTGGACTTCTGTCTGAGCCTGTCCCTCTGTATGGCTCTGGACTTCTGTCTGAGCCTGTCCCTCTGTATGGCTCTGGACTTCTGTCTGAGCCCGTCCCTCTGTATAGCTCTGGACTTCTGTCTGAGCCTGTCCCTCTGTATGGCTCTGGACTTCTGTCTGAGCCTGCCCCTCTGTATGGCTCTAGACATCTGTCTGAGCCCGTCCCTCTGTATGGCTCTGGACTTCTGTCTGAGCCTGTCCCTCTGTATGGCTCTGGACTTCTGTCTGAGCCTGTCCCTCTGTATGGCTCTGGACTTCTGTCTGAGCCCAGGTCCTCTGCATGCTGGCTGGTGGTGAAGTCACACTGTGTTTCATGGATGGAAGTTTATGAAGGGTCTGAAGAGGCAGATAGGACGAATGGAGAGACTGTTGAAGAGGTGATGAGCCCCTGCTGACAGGCACGAAGCTGAGTGTTAATCTAACGCTGAAACTGTAATGGACCTTTTTCCATTTTCAGAGGTAAATTTACCCTTGCAATTTCCTCATCCCTGGCTCCCTAATGGAGTGCAGGACTGGGATCTACAGTAGGGGGAGACAGGAGAGACCTATAGAAAGACAAGTGTGCGTGCGTGCGTGCGTGCGTGCGTGCGTGCGTGCGTGCGTGCGTGCGTGGAGGAATGTAAACCTGGAAACCATGGGGAAATTTAACGATCCAAGCTATGGCCATCACTGAAGAATTTGGCTGTGATGAGAGAGTTACTGTAGATATAATCCTTGGGAATTCCGGTAAACACATGTCTCCTGGAGTGGGAGGTGATGGTAAATGCAGGGCAGTTTCAGTAAAACTGTGACGCACCGTCGCCCTGGGTTGCACCCTGACTCCTTCAAACCTATACAGCATCCGTGATCCACCCTGCCTTCAGTGCCTTGTACCGGTTTCTGTTACAACACGGCTTGTCCCATCAGGGCACACAGAGGAAAACAATATTCCCTCTACAGACAGGCCCTATTGATTGCTGTGTCAGGGGCCATATTATACCTTCCCCTCATTGGACTGGCAGAGCCTTTATTCAGTCTAGCTTGGGCTGTCTGCATGACCAATATATGCCATTTAAACGACTACTGCAGCCCTGCAGGCCTGGTTCTGACAGCCCTGCTAATGGCTACTTTACAGATGGCATTTTACTCTTGGCTTATTAACACCATGAAAACACAGCTTGTACCCATAAGGTGAGGAAAGGCCAATTACAGTGTTCCTGCCAGAGGACAATTTAGAGCCAAGGCATCTGCAAAAATTGCTTATTGGATTTCACTATATAATCTAAATGGTTTTAATTGTTTTTGACTTGAGTTCTTTTCATGTCTAACGTTTTGTGTTTTATCTTTTTTTCTTTTTTCTTTTACTATGCAGGACCAGTAGTAAACAAGAGAGCATCTATTCTGCACAGCAACACCCTGAGTGTGTTGACTGTTAAGTTGTGTTAACTGTCTGCTGAACAATTATGGCGGAATTAAATTAACACCCAAGATTTTATTGTGTATGCCATTGGCTCTTTGGGATCTAACTCCGCAAATGCACAGAGCCACCTACATCTACGTAGCTACAATAATGAATACAAAGTGTACAGTAATGTATTCAGCTTTAAAGCGGTTCTCTGTCCAGGAGGGGAAAACTAGGTTCACAGCCTGTCCCCTGAGACCAGGTGCCATATATGTCCTGCCAACTTATGCTTCCTCTTCGGCAGACCAGCCAAGTGCACCAGTTCATTTAAATTAGCTCTGCATTCAGAGAGGAATCTGTCATTATTGTCAGGGTACAGTATTAACCACCTTGATGCGTGCAATGTCGTGCATGCCACGGCTCAAAGACATGTCAGAATTGGTTTAACACATTTTTGGATCTATGTACGTGCAGCATGGCTCGATCCTGGGCCCTCGGTGCTGTCACGATCCGTGACGTTTTCTGTTGTGCTTTTATTTTGTAGTATTTTTGGTCCCTTGGTTTCCTCTATTGCTTTTGTTACCTGTGTTGTCTCACCACCTGTGATTATTAGTTTGCTCCACCTGTGTTCTGTTGGTCTCTTAGCCAATCACTGTCTTGATTTTGAGTTTTGTTCACCTGTGCCCCGTGTAATGTGTATTTATAGCCCTGTTTTTTTTAGTTCCTTGTCAGTTCATTGTTGGATGTTAAGTGTGAAGCCTGGACCTCTAGCAATTAGACTTCTCTGCCTCTGCGCCTCCCTGTCCTCCATTTGGGTCCTACCTTCTTGATTCACACTGACAGGTGCTCGATTGGCGTCAGTCAGCAGATGACGCCTTAAATAAGCATATAAGCACGATGCTTATATGTATGGGGATTGGGGAAACAGATGTTTAATTGGAGATGTTGCAGGGCAGAAATGGCCGTGGGCGATTGCATGTGATCGCCAAGAACATCTGTTGGAGATGTATTTACATTACATCACAAACAGAACATATAGTACACGCAGTCACGCAGTGCTTTTGTGTTGTATTTAGGAAAAAATGATGATGAAAAAAAAGATAACTATGCTGGAGCCAGCTGTGTCACATATTCTATCTGAGCTAAACCTGAGGAACCACGGGTGTTTTCCGATCCAAGACCTATAAGCTCCCAGTGTGTGGCATTTTCATTTGAACAATTAAGAACATGGGCCCGGCTAACAAATGTGGTCTAATGTCAGCACTAATAAGGTGATAAATAGGTACGGCCTGTGTCCTGTCACAGGAGGTGCAGGGAGCCATCCCAGGAGGTGGAAACCTCACCTGCACGCACAGCGGGGGGGAAGGAAAACATGTGGAGTGACAAAGGGGAGAGTTGTTGGAGAGAAACAAGAGGGATAGCGGAAGGAGACATCAAATTGGGGAGAGAAAGTGGTTTGCTGTTATTACCCCTGAGAGGACAGGTGTGGACCATGATTAAGACTGAGCCTCGGTGGCAGCCATCTGGAAACAACGCTCGTATCACCCGCTAGGGACAGGACAGTCACATGCACACACACACACACACACACACACACACACACACACACACACACACACACATACACACACACATACACACACACACGCGCGCGCACACACACACACACACACACACACACACACACACACACACACACACACACACACACACACACACACACACACACACACACACACATACACACACACACACACACACATGCAGCACACACATACATACACACATACATGCACACACACGCACGCACACGCACGCACACACACACACACACACACACTCACTCACTCACTCACATCATTCTCACACAGCAGTAGCTTTATGGAGGCATGCTGCTAGGGTGAAACAAACTACGCAGTGATGCTGCAGTTGAATTTGAAGCTGGAGGGAGGCTCAGAATGAATAATGGATACAGTACTGTAACATATCCCTCCATTTGAGGTCTTCCTGTGCCAGATGCCCAGACCAGCCTCAAACACAGATAGGCCTATAACATGTGCTGTAGGTCGTGTGTCGTGTGTCGTGACCCCCCCCCCCCCCCCCCCCCGCTCCTACTCTGCTGGCTTGCCCCAAATCATTTCCTGGGCACCAGGGCAATAAGGGAACAGGAACGGTGAGGCAGAGAAAGAGGCAGTCTAAATAGAAATCCAGCCTCAGCTTCACATCTTCCCTTTCCGGGGCACAGCTGAGCTTTATTGGATCTCAGCCACCCCCCAAACCCCCCGGCATAAATCAAATCGGCGACGATTTTCTCATAACCTTTGGCACATGTGTAATGTCAGATCGAATCACTTCCTGTGTTAAAACACACTAGATATAAATTGCAATGGGAAATAAAGGATTGAACATTAAAGTCCTTCTAGGTTTTGCATTATGCAGCTATATGCCCCCTCCCCCCCCATCCCCATTTCAGCCAGGTTTAAAGTAGTGGTGAAGAGACCTCCCCATACAGCACGTTGTGAAACATGAGGTGCATCATTATTATTACAGCATTGATTATGATCAGACATACAGTATGAGAGGCGTATACCCATTTCATACCTGACTTCACTGTTGTCATGACTACAATGGAAACATATTCCCTCAAGATCTTTATTTTGATGAGAGATGAAGGTCAGGTGCTGTCATGCTCGGGTCATCTGGGGGGGGGGGGGGGGGGTTCTGTGGTTCCAGAAAGCTAATAACATGATGCAGATGGGGCTTGAGTGGAACAGTACTGTGGTGCTACACTACTGCAATCACCTATCTTCTAGGGAGAGAGACCCATGCTGAGGAATAGAGAAAACATGCACAAAAACAGAGACGTCAACACCGTACAATCCTGACAGTTAATTTAACTCAGTCTACAAAAGTAACCAAATTAACCCCTGAATTTTGAGCGATAGTGTGCAACTGTGATTAGCACAGTTAAAAGCACAAGTGTGAGTGCTTAATCATGGTGTGTCCAGAGTAACAGTTTTTGTATTGACCTGTGCTTTCGTTTGAAATGTACCCATTCTACATACTGTGAAATAAAAAATCAATCAAACAGTAATCATCTATGTATAGTTTTGAGAATCAGAAGCCGACTGCCACACCCCAAAATGATATGGTCTCAATAAATAAATAATTGATGTTAATGATGGCGTCAAGCGTACACATTAAACAGTCTGGCCAGTGCATTAACCTCAAAGCAGTCCTCAGTCCTCCCTTGTGTAGTTGAGGGATGCTTTTATATTTGCTGACCTATAGTTTTTTTGTTTTTGAATTAACTTGTCATAGTCAGAAATGGCTTGGTTGCAGATCAGATACTTGAAGCAGAAGCACATACGTAAGCTATATTAGAAGCTAATTACTGTATTCATATTGGTAATGTAAAGAGTAAAAATGCATGTCATTAAGGCTGAAAACAATTTACTGTTCTATCCAACTCCAATCACCATAGTGAATAATATCCATCCTGTCTCATCCATCCTGTCAACATCTCAAAACCCCAAACCCTAAGGAGTTTCTTGATGGGCTAAAACAACTTTGACTTAATTACCAACGATTCTCATTGATTCCCAAGAAAGAGAAAAATATATAAATCTATATTACCCTTTCCACAGTCCCAGAGAGGATTAAGTTAAACAAACAGCATCCTGATTCACACTCCCAGCTTATTTTATTCACAATTCTCCTGTCTTTCGAGAGGTTATATTATGTGGTTCTTTCATGTAGCATTTAGCCTCTTAATCTTTCCACCTCGACCAACCAGCAAACGTCTCCCAGACAGCCAACTAATGGGCCAGTATGGTGTGCGGCAGGAGCCGGCTTTCTTAATGACCCATAGCTGAGCAGCGCTGAGGTCTAAGAGCACTCAGAAGCCTCCTGAAATCTAACTCCGATCTCATTTGGTCACAGCGTGAACCTCCTGCTCCATCTCCTCCATAACATGGTTTCACTGGTGGGTGGGTGTGAATAATACAGGAGCAAGAGGGGCTCCAATCACACAGACAGTCACATAGGTGGTGGGTTGGGTTGTAGAGTGAGTATGGACCCAGGCATGTCTTCTCTCTGTCTAATCCACAGAGAGACAGTTTAACTCCATTAGCCACAGCATCACTCTTGCCCTTTGTTGATCCGCTAGCATCGCAACAATCAATTCTACTTTTACTGACACATGGAGAAGGCGTGAACAGGTCTGTTATCAGAGTGAGAGGCATAATTTAAACTTTGTCATACTACATAGTTTGCCAAAATGTGCAGGTTTTCAACACCTTCGTTTTTCTGCTGAAAATCTGTCATTTTCCGAGAGCGATGAGGCTATACAATGTATACAATATAGGCTATACAATATATAGTAGGCTATAGAAAGAGAGAAAACAGGAGAGAAAGGGAGAAACGATGCTTCACAGCCCCTAATCCTATTGGAAGTTGGACTGTGGTTAGGGCTGTGTTTCTCTGTGTTGGCCCTATCAGTCACACTTAGATGAAGCCTGTGGGATGTAATATGGGTAGATTGGGCCTGAGTGGCAAAGGGAAGTTGCCAGGGCAGATGGGAGACTGCTGTCCTGTGGAATGATGCTGTGTGGTGTGTGGTGTGCAGGAGCCAGGGTTTGAGCTAACTGTGGCGTAATGGTAATGAAGAGAGATGCGAGGAAGCTGAGCCTGGGAGGATGAAGGTATCACGCACGCACGCACGCACGCACGCACGCACACAAAGAAACTCTCAAGAGTATAGCCATACAGTGGGGTACACTATGCTCGCTTGCGATAAATATTATCCAGCATGGTGCTATACGGTATTTTCTTTTCTTATTTTTTGCAGTGTCTCCACTTTTAACGTTTCAACAGGGATACAGGGTAACCGTAGAGAGAATAGAGTCCGCTGATACATATGAATGAAGGGAAAGTGCTGACACATTAATGTCTCGTCACTTCTCGGATCATGGATGACATCAAATCATTTCTACATCCAACCCCTATAGTATCAGTGGGTAACAGTCATCCTCCGGCTCGAGTTGAATAAGGGCTCCGGGAGATGGAGAAAGCGATAGGCCCACACATTAAAAAAAAAAGCCTACACCGTTTAAATCTGAGCTGCATGCAGTTTGATGGAACAACTATGCAGCAGCAGTGGTTTGATACAATGTCCCTATTGTTAAACATCTCCCGGTCCGACGTGATGCATGGCCTGTTTATATTCACACAAAGCATGGTGGCTATTATACCAGTGAGCTGAGGTTGTCACTAGCAGGAAGAGTGCACACTTTCTCCTCCTGAAAATAAATTTAATATACCGGTATACGCATGATCCAAGTGCTAGTAAGGTGTAATAAAATCAATAAGAGGACAAAGTGTGCTATCTCATTACGGGGTAAGCAAATATGTCCGGGACTTTGGTGAGTATAGATCTTCAAAAGCCCAGTGGGCTACATAATGAGAAATGAGAGGGAAATGAAAATGTGTTTTTAGCAGGTTTTCCCAATCTTACCAGGGAGCTAATGGGCTTTGACTGTGAAACAATATGTGGAAAAGGAATGGATGGGGGCCGGGAATGGAGCATTTTCATTCAAAGTAGGGTAACAAAACCATCAATAATACACATTTCACCAGTTCCAAGTCACAGATTAGTGCTCATAGTGTGACTTCAGACCTCATCCCCTACATAACAAAACAGCATTAAGGAATCAGAGAATAGCTTAATTCTCTTATTCTACCTGCTAATGAAGATTTATGGGCGGCAATGACGAATAATAGATGATTTAAGGCAGCCTGCCAACAGCAGAGCGAGGGGAGGCGAGAGAGAGACAGAGACAGACAGAGAGAGAGACACAGAGAGAGATTACAAAGTTTTGAGGTTGTCCACCAGACATGACAGGCCATTAATATGCATGCCTTAACTTAATCAGACAATCATATCTTACCAGGTTTATGAAGTATGACTTAACCACATAGTGTACATGCATGGTGATACATTTACACATAATACTAGAGTGCATATGATACGGTGGTCATAATAGTTCATAGACAGTGCACCTAGTAAGGTGATACATTTACAACCACATGTGCCCATGGTAAAGTGGTGATTCCACATACTATAGAGCATGGTAACTTAAGGTACATACAGTATACAATATGGTGCACATGGTATGGATATATTTACTAACTAGGTAATAAATGTATAAATATATAATAAATATATAATCTATCTATAAATGCACCATGTCTCTGTGTGTACGTGTGTACAATACATCTGTAATCCACATAACTCGAGAACCATTTGCCCCACTGACTTCAAATTTGCCACACACGTTCCACACCACCACCACAGGGAGTGCAGTGCCTCATGGGATACATGGTTGTCCAGAACCACCACAAAAGGCTCTGGTCAGGCTGTGCCAGTGGACCTAGCTGTAGATTCCATGATGTCACATTGAGATTAGTTTGACATGTCAAACTAGGGGGTTTTCATGATTCTGAATCCATTCCAAGCATTAGTTTTGCACAAAAAAACACTCCTTGGGCACTTTTTCTAGTTTAGACTATAGTGCTAGTAAAGGACAGAGACTACAGCCTTCAATGTAATGTAAATTATTCAACATTTTTAATAGCAGATACTTGTTTTATATTCACCAAACGTCTAGTTTCCTATTGCTGCTGGTCACATACAATTGGTCATTTGAAGAAAAAAGATGACAGCTTTTTCCATTTATAGAGGTCAAGACGAAAATGATCATAATAAGATTCTATCAGTTGGACTTGAAAAGACCCAAAAAGCAGGTGGACGTTCCAAAGGTGCAAGTCTGAAAAATCAATCAAAGATATTTAAAAGTGCTATACAACGCGGTGCCAAGGTTAGCTTTAATAATCGACGATCCCTGACTACCATTCAACGGTTCGCTGGGCTGAAAGTCTTTGATATGAATAGGTGTGAAACGTACCCTCATTGCCACTCCTCAGCACCACCTGCCTCAACATCCACCAGTAATTCAGTTTGCAGTCTCCGGTTTTGTGAATTGATTACTTTGCTTTGGCTCTTTAAATTGGTGTCTGGAGAGTGGTGCCTGTCTCTCTTTTCAAAAAAGGGCTCACATCGAATCAAATGGAAATCTAATAGAGGAGGGTAATGGGAATGGATGGCGGGGTGACCTGTGGTTCAGATGGTGTGTGCAGGTGATGATTTGACGTGTGCAGAGATGTGACCGGAGCTAGCTGCGTTCCACCTATTTTCCACTGGTCCTCCCTGGGGTCCTGGACGAGGCTGGAAGCCCTCTTCACAGGACAACTGCCTGGAGGGCACGAGTGGCACGACACAGGTCCAAGGTCACCTTTCTAAGACACGTATCAGGATTGTCACTGATGGCCAAATAATTACAACAAAGACACTCACTGTAGCCTATATTCTAGCCTCTCCTTTCCTCTCCTCACAACCACTAGAACTGACAATTTCAGAGGAGAGGTCTCTGGAATAGTGCACTGAGATCACATGTTTCATGATGTTCCGTCGCACCATGGATTTTGGCAGAGCGGCAGGAGGCTGCGAGAGAGAAACGATCACACAGCAGGAGGTGAGGAAGTGGGGAAAATATTAATATTGTTTGCCGTCGGGCGGAAAACCTCGTATGAACAAAAACATTACTTTTCTGGAAATGGAAATGGACCAGTAGTTATTCTTTTTTAATATCCAAAATAGATAAAAGATATCACAAACCCATCTACAAGTTCTTAAGTTGTGCACGTGGGGTGGTCTCATGTAAAGTGGGCCATCAGGTAAAATGAGCCAGCTAAGGTTTCAACCTCCTTTCTAATTTCTGCATGCTTGCACCTGTGTGATTGCAAATAGGTTGCATCTGTGTGATTGGGGCTGTTTTTGCATGCACATAAATGTCCTCCAAAAGTTCGTCAATTGACTAAAAGTTGAACAAACTAATATATGCTATTGATGGTATTATTAATAAAATGTAGGCCTAGTGACATTATTTTATCAGAAATGACTCCGTTTTGCTTTTGAATTTTAGATGATAGAGTGGCTCATTTTAGCTGAACAACCTTTGAATAGGCAGGAGAAGGGCGCACACCAATATTAATGAGGTGCTAAAGGCCTAAGGCGATGAACAATGAAAAAGAAGAAAAAGGCTGCATAGCATAACAATGCTCAAAGTGTATTAACAGAAACCAACGTTTCGACCTGTAAGGTCTTCTTCTTCCCTGAAGAAGACCTTACAGGTCGAAACGTTGGTTTCGACATGATTAATAATTAATGCGAATCCCTTGACTCCTTCAAAACCGCTCTCAAAGGGCACCTACGGACGGCTGCAATTCGAAACTGGCCCCCGTAAAATCTGAATCCCCCCCCCACCCACTCACCCCTTTTCCCCCAAACTGTATATGTTTCTTTTCCATTTTTCCCTCCTTTATGATGAATTCCTGTTCTGTTCTTTGGATATATAGAAGTGTCTATTTGTACGTCTCTAAATGTTTTGATGAATTGAACAAGGTGGACCCTTTTGTAAACAAGTGTAATGCTTTATTGGGTCGTCCACTCACAGTTAACAGTCTTTGTATTGAATTGTGCTTGAAATGTACTGTACTTCTGCAAACTGTTAATAAATATTTTCAATCAATCAATTCAATCAATCAATCATATAAACCCAATTTAGTGTCATGCATCGCTTTTTCTTAGTTTCCCAGGCTAATTACCAAAAAGCGTCCCAAATTAGCCGACATCACCCTACTTTTGTCACAATGATGTATAAAATACATTTATTTAAAAGAAAACACATTTGTGTGATACATCATACATCATCATACATCACATTCCGTGCCCAGCCAATCAAATCAACGCTATGGGGTACACACATTGCTCAGCCAATCAAATCATCGCTATGGGGTACACACAGACACGCAAAGCTGGGCATAGCAGGGGCTAGCGCCCCTCAATAAGGAAACATGGAGATACAAGGTTTCTGCCGGGCAGCAATGATATGTAGGTGTGTGTGTGCCAGGCAGAGCGGACGATATTCCTGATATAACCGCTTGCGGCACGACTTCGTTGCTATTTTGCCTGGAGCAATACATGCAAACACAGACAAACACATCCATACATGATACATGAGTTAGCCTACAGTCGTGTGACCCCATGATGAGCTACGTGTTCACCTGTCAATGCATCACATGCAGAAATTCCTGCTGTGACGTTATTAGCATATGTGAAGAACTGGAGGGGGTTGGCTAGAATTTCAAGGAAAAGGGCATTTGAAGAGCAATGCTATCCCAGTAGACTATAGAAACACTGTCTATGAATTAGTTATGGTATTGTTGCAACTGACATTCCAACACAACACTCTCTGGGTTAACCCCTCCCTTCCCAGCTCCTGTTGGGATTTCTCCAACATCACTGGCCTCAGACAACCTGCAGCCATCCTTGCTCTTGCAGGACTCAGGGCCAAGTTGGGGCTTTGTGAAGCATGTGTTGACATGCAATTAACCGGAACGTAGATGATTAAATATTTAATCACCCAAGTGGTAAAAATGCAGGAGAAAGGGATGGTGTTGGGGTTTAGCTTGCACATTTTTGAGAGCTTTGAGTCATGTTTTTGTAATAAGAGTGAGTGAACGAACAGTAGCAGATAATGGAAGTGAGAGAGGGGGGGGGGGGGGGGGGGGAGGGAGAGAGAGAGAGAGTAGAATGACAAAGAGCTCCGACAAGACAAGACAATGGAACATGTGAAAGCAGCGTGAAATAAGGCAGTGTAATACAATGAATATGCTACAAGTTATTTTTTCAATCCTCACTTTGAATTCCCCAAGGGTTTTGAAGTAGCTCTTTGACATCTTATGACATTATTACAAAGGAAGCAAAGCATGGCTATAATGTACAATTTCTACATTACGTAGAGTGCATATAGCTTCATAATAGTAGTCTGACTCTGCAATGTAATATCTAAGAGAGATGTGCAGCAGAGCATTTCCACCCTGGCACAGTTGGAGAGAAAAAAATGATCAAAGATGAGGGACCTGCTCAAGATCATTTTTCTCTTCTCATGACAGAGCTGGCTTTTCTTGAGCTGAGACACTTTTGTATCACTTCATTTTCTTTCCTTATCATGTGTTAGAATAGACTCAAAACAGGGGTGTCTGGGTAGCGCATGTGTAAAGTTCCTATACCCACGCTGTGGAGAATGGGGTTCGAATCCTCTACAGCAGGGGTTCTCAACGTTTTTGGCCGGGGACCCCCGGAAATGCTTTGGCAATGTCTCGGGACCCCCGCCCCGCCCCGACCCCCAATATAAATTGACTGCTACAATAACCTTAAACCATTTTGGGCGGGAACCCCTTTTGGTGTTTTAAGCATTGTTATAATTTAGCTATTGAAAAATAGCAGATCTACAAGCTCATAGCGCGCCACCGAGTGGCGCGCTACGAGCTTGTAGGTCTGCTATTTTTGAAAAAAAGTGAAAAGAAAATTTAAAAATAAATCTTTTTTTTTTTTTTTTTTTTTTTGAAAATAATTTGGGGACCCCCTAAAAAAATTTGGCGACCCCCCGAGGGGTCGCGACCCACGGGTTGAGAACCCCTGCTCTACAGTGCCTTTGGCGAGGCCTGGTGTACTGTGTAATGCATAATTGGCCATGTTTGCGGGTGGGAAGCCGGCAGGTGGGTGCATTCTCTACCGCTGCAGTAGTGACTCCCCGTTGGTCAGCCTGTTCAGAAGAAAGCGGTACTGGGAGAAATGTTCCTCTGCACGAATTATGCTTTCCTCACTGTCAGGTAGGCATGTAGCGTACGAGATATTACAGTACGGTATCAAAGAAAATACCGTATACCAGCGGCATCAAAACCAAACAGGGCTGTTACTGTGAAATTGGATTATGTGACCACTGACCACTTATCTTATGTAAAGTGAAATGTTTCGCGAGTCTTTCGCGACTCGCGATCGTGCAAGTGGAGTTGCACGTCACATGCACATAAAAGAGAAATAAATACATACCGTGAGTCCGTGAGGCATGAGCTCAGAAATCTGACGATAATATGGTATAATGGTATACCTTTACATGCCTACTGTCAGATGACAAGCGGTTGGTAACTCATGTGTATCAGAAAAAGACATATACGAGCCTAACCCAACATGGGGGTAAATCACAATGAATAAATTATTCACCAATACAGGAGGTACATCAGAATCCACACACAAATAAACAACAATCTACCTTCCAGTGGGACACATAGTCATGGACACGTCTGAAGCCTAATTCTTACTTCATCATGTGATTGCGTTGCTTGCCTAACATAACAGAGGTCATACAATATGTGAAAAGTAAAGGACATCACAAAGTGCACAGGTATTGTACATCACTAGTATTGTACGTGAGAATTCAACTTTAAAAGGATTTCTTAAAATAGTATGAAAAATGATGCTGAAATAATTTGAATATGCACCTATAACTGTACATAGGCCAGCAGAATTAGTTTTGAGAGAAAAACGCAATCAGAAGAGATGGCAATGGGTTTCTGGTGGACTCTGTTTATAGAAACCATTTAACAACTGCAACTACAAACAGTTGTCTTTCTCTTGGCCTGCTGAAATTGAGGGTCATCTGTGATTTTACCAACCAATAAGTGTTTCCTCAAATGGCTCAGCTAGTGCTGCTGAAGTTAATGGAACTCTGTGAACTTTGACTGAACATAACAGACTATACTTTTTGACTTCAAGGCACAATTGCGTGGAGCGGTAGTCGATGTATTAATGTCAAAAAGAGTGAGAGGTCACGTAAGAATGAGACTGTGCCTCAAAACAGAGCGTTAGCCTGTCTTACACAGAGCGGATTCATCATTTTCCACTGACACATGATACAGCCATATCTTTCCTTTATAGCATAGCTATGATTAATACACAGCTCAAGTCTTGGCTTTGAAGAAGCGTTGAAATGGGGGAAGCAGCTTTGCCACGAGTGAAGCAGTGTAGCTCTGCAGTTGAATACAGCTTAGATTGTACATAGCCACCCACCCCCCAACCCGGCGCCCCATCCCAAGATTGCTGTCTCCCATGTCTGTTAAGTGCAGATGGTCTGCTAAATCCCACTTCCTGAAGTGACAGCTTCTGAAACATTCATCTCTCCTTTGCTGCCCTCCAGCCAGAAGCTCAACTTATATCAGGGAATTTGACAGGGGGCTTTTTCTTCAATATTATTGGAGCAATTTAGAAGGTTGTACGAAGCTCATACAGCAGGGTCACATCAAATAATGCTTTCTAATTTCAGGTATATTCTTCCTGTTGGTCAATAGCCTGCAGGTCAAGAGCTATAGGCTTGCTTGGGTTCAAGGCCCTGCTAATACCTGCTCAATGTCTGGGTCTCTAGGGTACACAAGATGAACTGGCAGAGTCCAGTTCATCCCTTTTTTCTTTCCAGAGCCAGCAGTTGTGTGTGTTACAAAGTCAAAAGTCTATTTCTGTAAGAGTACCTTGAACAGTTAGTAGGGGGCACAGGTTGATTGATCGAATCATGGTTCTGGTCTTTTTCTGTGGAATATTCCTACTGCCATGGAAATGTTAACCTATGGTCCTTAGATTTTACAAGGTACTTGACTCTTCTTTTTTTGTGCTCTACCTCACACACCACTTGTGGATTATGTCAGCCTTCTATGCGGCTGACACGCACTGACCCTTTGCACCTTAACCCATTCTGGGCAGGGAACGCCTTTTGGTGTTTTAAAGGACAACTTTAGTTTTTTTTTAAGATATTTTTTTTTTATTGGTTTTTGAAGGGACAGATAGTAGGCTGACAGGAAACGGGAGAGAGATGGGGGAAGACATGCAGTAAAGGCCGTGTCGGGCTCGGGAGTCGAACCCGCGGCACACTGCGACTGGATTACCAGTCGGGTGCCCAGACGGTTACGCCACCGCCTGGGCGGTTGATTTTAGACAAAGTAAAAGATGAGTGTAAATGAGTGAATTTTCTGCTTTCTTTCGTTTTAGCGATTTTAGCTATTTTTGATGAGGGGCATTCTCAGGCAAGTCAACTATTCCAAAATCTTCGAATAATACTAGAGTCCAGCCTGGGCCATGGCTCAATGGTCCAGGCACCTTGGCTGGTAATCCAGTCTGGCAGTGTGCCGCGGGTTCAACTCCCGATCCCGACGGCCTTTACTGCATGTCTTCCCCCCATCTCTCTCCCCATTTCCCGTCAGCCTACTGTCTGTCCCTCCATAAAAATCACACCCGTGGTGCAACTCCCGTCTCTCTCTCTCATTAGCAGGCAACAGTGCAGCACTATCTCTCTCTCTCTGTTTCTGGCACAACAGTGCCACTTTTGCCCCTACTGGTACTCTAAACATAGTAACATAGTAACATAGTCACATAGTCGTCACATAGTCACATAGGTTAGGACGGACATTGCTGTTCCTTGGAGTGGTTGCACCACTCAAAAATATAAAATAAAGGCGAAAGCCACAAAAAAAAGTAAATAAATACTAGAGTCCATAAGTAACTACGCCTGTCCATCATTTCCATTTGGGAAAACATATTAAAAAAAATCTTTTAATTATATTTTTGAATTTCCATTTTGCTGAGCAGCAATCTACAGTATAACATATACGTTTTGACCAATTTGATTTACAGGACAAATTTAAGCGTCTGCAATGACGAAATGTAAATGGTGGAAAGGCAGACATCCACTGTAGTTTCATCGCAATTTTGCACACTATAGCCTATGGCTGAAGCATTTGAAAATTAATGTGGGTCTCGAGAGAGTAGCTTTGGCTGAGGTGAATCAGGGTTGTATTTCAGCTTTCATTCACCACTGAAAAAGCTGGAACGTGTGCAATTACCGTACTTGTCAACAATTAACTGGGAGTGGGCCATACTGCCCCACTCTCTCACCTTCAGAATGAAAATGCCTTAGTTACGGCTTTAGCACTGCCTGGAATGACAAATCCTTTGGTTTCCACAGGTCTCTTGGTTTCTTCACAGCAGCAGGGCTATTTGTTGCTAAGTAAAAATCGATACAAGAGCAAGATATCCATGCAGATAGAAGTAATCAGGCCTGCTGAACGGACGGCTCTACATGTATTTTCAACAGGCGTGGCCATGCACTCACATACATTCTAATGCGGAGCATGAGGGTCGCATTGTCTTCCATGTTCTCACCCTGTACTTCTTCAAACTCATGTGGTTGTGGAGAAAAAGAGTTCTGTTTTGTAATTATACTGCACAAAATCATTTCATGACCCTTCCACTCTGGGGCTACAATATGCCCCCTCTGCTTTCCTCTTACCCTCCGGCCCCACACTACTCCGAGTCACAGTGCAGAGCAGTGGAGGAGGGCAGAGCAGTGGAGGAGGACAGGGAGAGTAAAGCCAAATTAATTTCTACTGAAGCTTAAAATAAGTCACGGCCAAATGAAAACGGCTACATAATCGGTGACTTTGGTGCGAAGATTGAAGCATTAATAAATTCAATTCCTGGAAATAGAGATATAGTCCATGATTTCACCACCAAGACCCCCATTTCACCTTGTGCTGTCACCATCACATTGTTCTTAGCAAGCTGAATACATGTCCTTCAGTTCTACAAGGCCACACATATTTCTCACCATTAAACCAGAATAGGACATTGTTGCCTGTTCTGCTCTTACGCAAGCTCAATTGACCTTCTGGTGCTGTCTTTTCATTCTTAATTTTCAAAACATGCATATCTCTGTTGTCGGGCAGAAACCATCCATCCATCCATCCATCCATCCATCCATTCATCTTCAACCGCTTATCCGTAGTTGGGTCGCGGGGGCAACAGCTCCACCAGAGCTCCAGACTTCCCTCGCCAGAGCAACATTAGTAACTTCCTCCTGGGGGATCGCGAGGCGTTCCATGGCCAGTGAGTCGATGTAATCCGTCCATCTCATCCTTGGTCTTCCCGGGAGTCTCCTCCCAGTGGGACGCGCATCAAGGACCTCCCTAGGGCAGGGCTACTCAACTTAAGATGGCCCAGGGGCCACTCAGCAAAATACCAAAAGTCCAAGGGCTGCAAGCCCAAATAATGTTGGTCCTATATTGGATTTTTTGTCAGTGATTTTCTACCACACTATGAGTTGTCTAAAAATTGAGGAAACATATAAAACGTTCTACCTTTGGCCAAAACTCAATGAAAAAACTCAATGAACTAAAATATTGTCATGACATGGAATGATTAATGATGAAATGAAGTTATGAAATGAGGCAGGTTTTTAAATATTACAATAACTTCTGCAAAGAGGGGTTTGTGGAGACAGAGTTGCAGTTTCAGTAGAACTAGCGAGAAATGCTGATATGAACTAATTTCTTGTTTTCATAACATTAGCGTGTAAGTTCAATAATGAGTTACACTGCATACAATTACTTCTAACAGACTACAAGAAAAACCCTGCCTCTTTATGTTCCTCTCAGAGTCTGCAGTGCACTGCAGCCATGCTGCTGTGTGTGTGTGTGTGTGTGTGTGCCACTGGGGAGAGGGGGTGGAGTTAGTTGCCTTTACAGACAGTTTGGGGGGGTTACGGGTTTTTTTAGAAGCGCTTTTTAAATATTTTTCATTAGTTCAATATTTTTTAACCAACACACAGACGTAAAGGGTGTTCAATAGTGTTGATTCATGAAATAAATAAATCAAAAATTGTTGGTTTTCGCGATGATATATTGATTCCATTTGACTTTGTTTGTATTTAGATTACAGATTTGTAAATTGGGTATTGTGCCTGTCTGTTTAAGGACCTATGTAAGGCTGAGTAATAAACGAGTGTACTGCTGTGTCACGCTACGCTGTCTGTTGACACATCCATAAGTGTTTGGCTTTATCTCTGGTCCCCTGGGAAAGTCCAGCTAATACAATTAATTGTCTCAATTATGTTTGCATTTCAAATGGTTCCTTCTGCATCCTCACTGCTCTGTTAATTCCTCTTTATCAAGCTCAAGTTTCCATGTCAGAAAGGCGTTGTGCCTGACTACATCACACCATATAACAGGATCGTCACTGTCAAGGGTCAACACCGTGCTGGCTTCTATTTTTGCCACAGACATACATAATGAGTACAAAAACACATAAATAGCTACTGTAGCCCTTAAATGACCATTACAGGTCTGTAACTCTGAGAGTGTACAAATGGAACCAAATGAATCCTTATGGGTCCATTTGGTTCGATTTGTACACTCTCAGAGTTATGGGGGTCCTTGAAAATAAAACGTCTGAGAACTGCTGTCCTATTCACTGGACTCCTAATGTGCCATAGTGTCATATTATAGTACATCAGTATCATACATATTCTGAAGAAAACATGGAGACTGACGTCATTCAGTAACTTATGATCAAAATAAGAACATTATAATCGTGTGTAAAAACACAATTTAGAATTTTCCACGGACAAGGCCAAGTCTTGCCACAGACAACATTTGTCCGTGTACGAACATATTGATGACCCATGATCACTGTCCACCGTTTGCTCTTTGTTCACCACAGTGTCAATACAAACTTCTATGTGATGAAGCAGAATAAAAACAACACATAGGCTTTGCTTTGGCATCTCTCCTCTATATTCAAACTTAAATCAGCATTAAATGTTTTTAATGCCAGCGATTTCCCACACATTATGCTGAGAGAGCAAAAGGGCTGATATGGTCAATTACATCTAATACAAGCTACTGACACAGCCAGCCAGCTAGTACACAGCCAGTAAACAGCCTGTGTTTCAAAAAAGTATTGTGTGAGTTGTGACATGTTGGTCAACAAAAATGACATATTTTAAATTGACACCATCTCGGCATTCTGACCCACAGTACCACTTAATTAAAGATGTGTTAGCTGCACACACGTACGCAGGCATGCACGCAGGCACGCGCGCACGCACGCACGCACGCACGCACGCACGCACGCACGCACGCACGCACGCACGCACACACGCACGCACGCACACACGCACGCACACACGCACACACGGCACATGCACATCAGCAGCAACAACTTGAATCAAATTACAATCTTGTCCTTGGTGGGAGATCAGGTCTTGCATTTCTCCATTAAAGTCGGGCCTGTGTGATACAGAGCAGGGGGCCAAGCTGAATTAGCTGATAGCCTGCTCTGCATTCTGCAGCTCAGTACGTGTGTGTTTGATATTACAATTAAAGAGTTGCTTGGTTAATTATCCTTTATCTATTGCTTCCATCAGCTCCTTTCTTTGCAGTCCGGCCCTTCACCAATCAGGCTGACATGGCAGCGCTGCTGAGACACGCTTTGCTCATCCAAACAGAATTAAACCTGAAAGGCATCAGCTATTGGAAGGATCCCTACGGAGCGGCGGCTAAAAAGGCCGGAACCAAGTGCCATACAGGGACAGTCAAAACCAATTTGAAGTTAATTGACAACACCAGCAAAGACGTGCACAGAGACAAATGCATACACAGTAAATCCTGTGTTCATTTAACTCAGAGTTTACATATAGGTAAATGGTAAATGGTAAATGGTGCATTTATATAGCGCCTTTATCCAAGGCGCTTTACATAGATTGTGCATTACATTCACCCATTCACACACCGATGGCGGCAGAAACCATGCAAGGCACCAACCAGCACATCAGGAGCAATTAGGGGTTCAGTGTCTTGCTCAAGGACACTT
Source organism: Electrona antarctica (assembly GCF_951216825.1). Lineage (NCBI taxonomy): Eukaryota > Metazoa > Chordata > Actinopteri > Myctophiformes > Myctophidae > Electrona > Electrona antarctica. Next base: position 17,495,867 of record NC_136792.1, on the reverse strand, counting down.
CGACACCAACTCCGGGGGAGCCCAGGTTTGAACTGGCAACCTTGCGGTTGCGATCCAGCCACTCTACCCCTGAGCCACCGCCGCCCCCGCCGACCTTATAGGCATATAAGGTCCATTTGGTTCGATGATTTGTATACTCTTTGGAGGCAAATTAACTAAGGATTTTACTGTGCGCTGCACTGAAATTATTATTTCTAGGCCTTTTCGGATTAAGTGTAGCTTAGTTGAAATTGGAATCCCTAAATGTGCATCAACATCAAAGCTCTCACAGCTGCATTGTCGCATGCATTGTACTGTACAACACAATGATTCTCTATACTCTATATTCCATACCATTGCAGAAGTGAAAGCCTATACTTGAAAGGGATAATGGGGGTTTTCTTACAAAGTTCACCAGGGAGTCAAGTTCGTTAGTTCTTTAGACAGAATGAGAGGTGTGAGCCGACACTGTGCCCAAGAGAGATAAAGATGATGAGGCAACAAGGTTCACGCTGTGAGAGCAGATCCAATCAGTCACAACAAGTTCCAGCAGGGAGTTCTGCTGGTCTATACAAGATCACAGTCAGTCACATGCACAAACGCAGTGCTATGCATACACGCACACATATTTGTACCTGTAAAAATTCCATTTTCACCTTTTTTGTCATGTATACAAGCCCAAACCCAATACCAAATACCTATAAATGCCTAATCATAATTCATAACTCTGATCCCAACCTGAATATTTTGGTACAAAAGGTAATTGTAATTTTAACTCGTAAAATCTTTCTTTGCCAAGAAAATCACCATTTACCTCATGGAGACCTAAAAAAAATTGCCCCTTAATATTAAATTTAGTTTGTACTATCCTTGTGAGGTAGGCTATTGTGGTCACATACTTAAACACGCACGCACGCATGCGGTCACCTAAGGTCACTGTTACCTACTTTCTTACTCCAAGCATTCAATCTGCACACGGCAGTGCTATAATAATGTCAGTTTACAGATGAAGTACATGGTGAGGTTGGTAGATGGGCCACAGGAAAGAAACAGCTAGTGGCACTGACAGAACTAGGACACGTACATCAATATGCCATAGATCCTCATGTAGAAATAAAATGGGTGTGCATCTGGAATCCATCATTAACTTACGCTGTTCCAACAATATTCATATTTATACTGAAAAGAATTCTGAAAACAGGGTATGCATGCTTTAACAAATGCAAACCGTATTCTATAGGTTTCCCTATTTGATTCCAGTTGAACCTGTTTACTGGTGATGTTTGTACAGTATTATACACTGGGCCATTATAATATCAAGTCCCCTTACAGAGATATTTCCTTGCTTGTGACACATTTAATAATGTACAGTAAAGTGCATATCGTTAGCCTCAAAGCATAATTGCCTAAGTCATTTTTTTTTTGCTAAATAAAAAATCTGCCTAACTCTACTCTCCTAACAGTGCTGCCATTGTCTAGGTCCTCAGCCTATCAGAAGGCTTGTTACATTCCAAAATCACTTTATGCCTAAGTCATTTTAAGTCAACTTTTTGACTTATGCAGATTAGTTTTTTTGTGTTAATGTAACAACCATTCTGATATTGTCAATATGATATTGAGAACATAGACCATAAGGCAGGCGGCGAAGCAGCAGTGAGAGTAGCCTAAAGTTAGGTGGATATAAATAACGGCCGATAAACATTACTTAGGCAAAATTTGCTTTTTTCTCATGATTGCCTAAGTCACCTAGATCAGAGGTTCACTGGTACGTAGACTGGTGCCGGTACACGGGACATGTCCCGCCGGTACGCGAGAAGGGAATCCCAATTCCCGACCATGTGTCAAAAGGATTTTCCAAACACCGGTGAAAAGTTGACTTGGTCGAATGAAGATACCAAGGATTCGTCACTGACTATGGTTTATAAACAGCTTCGAGTCTGTGTTACTTCTGTGTTGCATAGCATAACAGTGACATCACTGTGGACTACGTTTAGGTGTGTTCAGCGAGCAGTTGCAGCAGCGCAACAACAAAAAGCTGCAGCCTATTTTAACGCTAATGAAACAAATCACTACATGCGGTACGGGATTATTATTTCATGTCAAAACATTAAAGTATCAGAAGACGATGTAACCCAAATAATAATGTGTCACTCTGCATGTTTAACTAAGGTTTTCATTTTGACACTGACGAAGGCCTGCGCGCCGAAACGCGTTTGTCTGTCTGGTATGACTGCTGCTGCGGAGCACTTTGATCATTTTCTATATGTTCACTTTTTAATCTGCACCCAGCACACGCCTGAAACTATATGAAACTGTCTGAGTAGAGCGGGCCTTTTCCCTTGAAGTTAACTAAGGTTTTCAACATGACCAAAATTCATTTCTGAAAAGGACATATAGGCCTAACCTTTTTATATCATCCTATCCTTGTTGATATATTGGTAATTTAGGTCAATGATATAACATTATGTTGTGATTTGTGATATAATAATATAGCAGCGGGTAGGCTACTTGAGGCCAGTCAACAACAACCAACAATATCTCAAGTGTACTTTAGGTGTTTAACAATCAATTTACATTTAGTTCACCTGGAGCATTAAATAGCAGGGACGAGTTGCTATGGCACACTCCCAGGTTCTTGGCAGTTTGAGCTGGTGTCACCAGGATGTTGTCGATGGAAACAAAAAGATCCTGCAGGGGGCAAGACTTCCCACAGAAGAAGATCACTGTTTTCTATGTTGAGCTTGAGATTGTGGGAAGACATCCACTATGAGATGTCAGCTAGCCCTGCAGAGATACGCTCTGCGTGGCAGAGAGAAAAACAGCTGCTGAAAAGTAGTACTTGTTAACAGAGATGACAGAGCCAAGAGGTCTGGTGTAGAGGTAGAACAGGAGGTGACCAAGAAAGAACTGACCTCTGGTCTGGTGCACTCCGGTCAAGAGGGGATGGGGTGATGAAAGTGAACCTCTCAACGAAACCTACTGTATAAGTAGTAGGAGAACAGCCACTTGAGTGCATTCCCTGTGATACCAAGGTTAGATAGAAAGCTAGGGTGTCTGTCCAGAAAATGCTGGTGGTTGACTGTCTGCTACAGATAGGTCAGCTAACTGTAACATCACTATAACTGTGGAACTAATGATAAATATTAGATATGCTGTACAGAAAAATATCTTCTAAATGGAAGCACATGGGCTTCCAGGATCGGGAGGCCCCGTTCATGACGTCATCATTTTAATAATTAATAATTATAAAAAAAAATAAAAAAAGGTATACTGTAGGCTCAACTAACATGAGCTTTATCGTGCTAAAGTTAATAATGGTTCTGGGATGAGGACGGGGGACATGGCCCCTCCCTGGCACATTTCAGCAAAGAAATTCAACTTGATTTACACAAAGCATTAGGGGCTCTATTTTTGTCCATGCTAAACCCCTTATCCCTAAACTACTTTGCTTTTTTTTTTGAAAAACATTTCTGAATAGTTAAAATAGCCAATCTATATCGACACGCTGTGAGCCTGTAGATTGGCTATTTTAACTATTCAAAAATGTTTTTCAAAATAGTAAAAAAAAAAAGGCAAAGTAGTTTAGGGATAAGGGGTTTAGCATGGATGAAAATAGAGTGTTAAGACCCAAAGCTTCCAGTGAGTACCATTGCAGACATATACATTACTAGTGTTATACAGCTTTACCCAGCTGTGTACAGTATGTAACACAGCTTGGAAATGGCCATTTAAACTGTTATGCTTTGTAGAACGCCACATGAACTCAACACTAACACCATTGAGGGGTTGTATGGGTTAACACTGTTAAAAGCAAATGCAGGACAAACGCCCAACACACACACACACACACACACACACACACACACACACACACACACACACACACACACACACACACACACACACACACACACACACACACACACACACACACACACACACACACACACACACACACACTTGAACCCTCTCTCTGGCTGTCTCTGATGGATATACAGAGAGAAACGTCTAAAACCCTCCATGTATTCTCCCTCCCACTAAATGACTCACTCCTAGTCAGAGCAGATAATTATAGTGGTCAGAAAGTGCAGGGCCATTTCAATTCTATTGTACATATATCTCAATATCTAATTTTCTCCAATGTTGTTTGCAGAATTGAATTGTGCATTCAGCTTCAGAGACCCATGTTTTTTTTATATATGCCCAGTTGCAACCACTATAGTATTTAGCCCTCTCTTCTCTACATTGTTAATGTTCCTCGTGTTTTTCCCCATCATATGCTTAGCATTATGACATCTTTCAGTATAGGGTGGTTCATCCACAGAAAAACAGAACATCCATGTTAGTGTTACTCAGACGAGAGAAGCCGGATCGGGGAGGTGAATGGAGATAACGGTGGAGAAGAAAAGGATGCGAACATGTGTAGGAGAGAGGGGAGGTCTGATTAAATGAGCAAATCCACGGTCGTAATGATGAACCTTGAGGTGTAGCCTCCGCACGCTCTCACCAGATGTGCACAAGATGCTGGCTGTTATTGTGATGAGGACATGAAGGGTCTGGGAGCATATAGTCTTCATTGGGTAATTCTCTCTAAAGGTATAGATGGGTGCACAGAGGCTTCTCTCTAAAGGTATAGATGGTGCACAGAGGCTTCTCTCTAAAGGTATAGATGGTGCACAGAGGCTTCTCTCTAAAGGTATAGATGGATGCACAGAGGCTTCTCTCTAAAGGTATAGATGGTGCACAGAGGCTTCTCTCTAAAGGTATAGATGGGTGCACAGAGGCTTCTCTCTAAGGTATAGATGGTGCACAGAGGCTTCTCTCTAAAGGTATAGATGGATGCACAGAGGCTTCTCTCTAAAGGTATAGATGGATGCACAGAGGCTTCTCTCTAAAGGTATAGATGGGTGCACAGAGGCTTCTCTCTAAAGGTATAGATGGGTGCACAGAGGCTTCTCTCTAAGGTATAGATGGTGCACAGAGGCTTCTCTCTAAAGGTATAGATGGGTGCACAGAGGCTTCTCTCTAAAGGTATAGATGGGTGCACAGAGGCTTCTCTCTAAAGGTATAGATGGGTGCACAGAGGTTTCTCTCTAAAGGTATAGATGGGTGCACAGAGGCTTCTCTCTAAAGGTATAGATGGGTGCACAGAGGCTTCTCTCTAAAGGTATAGATGGGTGCACAGAGGCTTCTCTCTAAAGGTATGGTGCACAGAGGCTTCTCTCTAAAGGTATAGATGGGTATACCTCTCTAAAGGTATGGATGCACAGAGGCTTCTCTCTAAAGGTATAGATGGGTGCACAGAGGCTTCTCTCTAAAGGTATAGATGGGTGAACAGAGGCTTCTCTCTAAGGTATAGATGGTGCACAGAGGCTTCTCTCTAAAGGTATAGATGGGTGCACAGAGGCTTCTCTCTATAGGTATAGATGGGTATAGATGGGTGCACAGAGGCTTCTCTCTAAAGGTATAGATGGTGCACAGAGGCTTCTCTCTAAAGGTATAGATGGGTGCACAGAGGCTTCTCTCTAAAGGTATAGATGGGTGCACAGAGGCTTCTCTCTAAAGGTATGGGTGCACAGAGGCTTCTCTCTAAAGGTATAGATGGTGCACAGAGGCTTCTCTCTAAAGGTATAGATGGGTGCACAGAGGCTTCTCTCTAAAGGTATGGGTGCACAGAGGCTTCTCTCTAAAGGTATGGGTGCACAGAGGCTTCTCTCTAAAGGTATAGATGGTGCACAGAGGCAAGTTCCATTCATTATTTGGTAGCTTGGTTGCTCTTATACTGTAAGTGTTAAAAAGGCCAGGACTTATATGGGTGTATGTACCTTTAATGCTCAGGACAGGTTACCATAGTTACAGCAATAAGTGACGTAGTCACGTTACGTGACTCTCGAGCCCTCTGTCCTAAAGTCAAGTTTAAGTTGAAACTATTTTGAGTATTACCTCCATTTGTTAGGATCTGGTTAGGATGCCTCTCGGGCGTCTCCCTAGGGAAGTCCTCGATGCACGTCCCACTGGAAGGAGACCCCGGGGCAGACAAAGGCGCAGATGGAGGGATTACATCGACTCACTGGCCTTGGAACGTCTCGGGATCCCCCAGGAGGAAGTCAAAGGTTGCTCTGGAGAGGGAAGTCTGGAGCTCTCTGGTAGAGCTGTTGCCCCCGTGACCCGACTACGGATAAGCGGTTGAAGATGGATGGATGGACCTCCATTTGTTATCGTCTGAACTAAGTTCCAGTATATTTTTCACAAGCTTTGAGTCAATGACGAAAGTAAGTGCATGTATATTGTTGTTTTATGCCTTAATTAATGTGTGATTCACGTTGTGTAAGAGATGCAAGGACACATTCTTTCTTTTCAAAATCTTTTTATTCAGGTTTTTCGACAGTAGCCCAGGGGCAAGTATTAGACAGACATGTAAAATATAAAAATAAAACTCAATCCCCTATCCCACAATCCCAAGGATAGTCGGAACAGTCTGGAGGAAATAAAATAAATATATATATATACACACATACACAAAATACATGCATACATAATTACAAAAAATAAAAATATAATAAAATAAAAAAGCAGATTTTTCATAGAGCAGATTTTGTTTCTGTTGTGGTTTGGCGTTGGCCGAGGCATAGGCACGGCACACTATGCAGTTTGTGTGTTGTGGTAGAATGCCATAAATGGGCCCCAGGTCTTGTAAAACTTTTTCTCAGAGCCGGCAATTGAAAACCTTAACATCTCCAACTCGAGACAGGACATTATATCACGAAGCCACTGACGGAGCACGGGCGGGGCAGCATCCTTCCATTTGAGCAGAATGGCACGCCTAGCGAGCAACAAGGCAAAGTCAACCATACGACACTCTATGCATGTTAGAGGAAGGTCATCCCTTCCAGCAGTGCCAAGGAGAGCCACTAAGGGATCTGGGTCTAGATTTTGATGTAGAATGTTGGAGTATTGAACACATTCCCCCAAAATGGTTGTAATTTAGGACACATCCAATACTGATGGATCAAAGTTGCATCACCGCTCCTGCACTTGTCACAGGTAGGAGTTACGTCAGGATAAATACTAGCCAGTCTAGCCTTAGACATATGAGCTCTATGGACTATTTTAAACTGCACTAAGCAATGTCGTGCACAAAGAGAAGACTTATGTATAGAAGAAAAAATAGAATCCCAAACTTCATCAGACAGTGTGAGGCCCAGATCATGTTCCCAGTCAGCCTTTATCTTATCTAAGGGCGCTGGCCTCGAATTTGAAATGATATCATATAATATTGAAATGGCGCCCTTAATCGTCGGGTCAAAAGACAGAAATTCATCAATAGGGTTAGCATTAGGCTTATTAGGGAAGTCAGGTAGTATAGAGCTCACATAATGTCGGGCCTGCAAAAATCTGTAGAAGTGTGGTCTAGGTAGACTATATTTCTTTGAAATTTGATCAAAGGATGCAAAGCTCCCCTCTATAAACAGGTCTTTAAACCATTTGATGCCCTTTCCATGCCAAGGAGACATTCTTAACGTCACGGTATAATGCTCATAATACGTGTCTGGACTCTGAAGTTACTGTGGTGGTTTGTTAATTATTTCTTTATGAGTGAAGTATTGTATCTTGGCGCCTGTAGAGTGATCATTCGTAGTGTTCATTCCAGGTTGTATTTACTGGTGCAAACGTCATTGTCTCCACCAGGCCGAAGGCATCGGGAGAGAGTATGTTTTGCACTCCGTCCGTGTGTGTGTGTGTCCGTCCATCGGTCCGTCCGTCTCTGAATTGAAGGCAGATGCCATTTTTGTATGTTTATTATTATAAACCTTGGTTTATGAAAGGGAAACACTGTTAATGTTTAAATATTATTATTATTATTATGCCTTTGTGTAATAGAGTATTTATAGGTGAAATGCAGTGGTATTTAATCTGTTAATTGTCAAAGTGTTAGTGTTAGTAATTGTAGTTACTAACTGTTTTGTTACTACAGAACTGCTGTTTATAAAGACTGTGGATACTGGAAGTCAAGTCTCTGTCCATTCATTCAATGCATCCTGACCGATGTACCATCTTGGCTAATGCATAAACCTCAAAGAACTTGTACCCCAACATTTCCCTATTTTATAGTACAGTATGTCTTATTTCAACCGACCTTGAGACACTGGATATGGCTCTACAAATGTTCGCTTACAAGGGTCAACGTTTTTCCACTCACCATTAGTACTGTAGTAGTGCGGGATTCTTAATGAATGTTCACAGTTGGTAATCTAGCTATGATTCATAGCTGTTGTCTCCATTTACACGTCCTAATGTGGTTTAAATCCTCCCAAAAAATCTATCTCTGATCAATAAATATAAGTATTTTTGTCACCCCCCAAAAAAACATTCTTAAAGGAGTTTCATAGTACCTCGAACTTGGCTCTATCTTTACCCTCATGTAACATTCCAGGACCAATTAATTATGCCAATACACCACACCTCAAGCTCTCATTAATTTGTCAATATGACACCCCTTAGAATCAACATGCCGAAATGTGCAAGCCCCTGGCATGTGAGGAAGTCTCAGGAGGACTCTCTACACTGATTCCAATCACATGGTTTCTTTCTATTTGTGATATAGTCCATTTGGAATTTCCATAAATCAATTGCAATGTGAATATAGTGACCTAATATTTGTCATAATGTTATTATAGACACTAGACCTGTGCCCGTTGGGCATCAGCTTACTTGGGAACGATGCACAAGAAAAGAGGATGCATTGATAATACATCAGGCTGTTATATACATTGGCCATTGTATAATAAACTGTATAGCCTACTCATTTGTAGTGTGCAGTGCACATCAATGAGGTTTATTGTTGTTATTGTTTATTGTTGTCATAAATACACATTTCATCAATAGGCTACATATTGATTCGGAATATCTGAAACCGTTACAATACTCATTTGTTGGCTTCTCATCTCTCATGTGGAAAACCCCACTTGCCTCTGCTATTGTACTGTAGTAACGATCAAGAGTTCATGCTGGTGTTTCACAATCCTTCAACATTCACTTTCAATCCTGTGCTTGTCTTCTAACTCAGAGGTTTCCAACCACCGGTAGTCCGGTACACAGACCAGTGCCGGTCCGCGGGACATGTTACCAGTACGCGAGTAGGGAATCCCAAGTTTTCCCAACCGTCCCCAGTATTTTCCAAACAGCAGTGAAAAATTTACTCGTCGGATACCAATGATTTGTCAGCGACACGTCACTGACGTGGTTTATAAACAGCTTCGAGTCTGTGTTACTTCCGTGTTGCATAACAGTGACATCACTGTCGAATCCTTTTTTCTTTCTTTTGTCAATGTTTTTTTTTTGTGGCTTTCGCCTTTTATTTTATAATTTGTATGGAGGGACAGACAGTAGGCTGACAGGAAATGGGGATAGAGATGGGGGGATGACATGCAGTAAAGGCTGTCGGGATCGAGAGTCGAACCCGCGGCACACTGCCAGACTGGATTACCAGCCAAGGTGCCCGGATCGCTGAGCCACGGCCCAGGCCCACTGTCGAATCCTTGGTATCTTTACCGTTCACGTGCGTTTAGCGAGCAGCTGCAGCAGCGTAACAACAACAAGCTGTAGCCTATTTTCTCATGCTAATGAAACAAAACACTAGTACACGGTACAGGATTATTATTTCATGTCAAAGCAATCAAGTATCAGAACATGATGTAACCCAGTTAAAGTAATGCGTCACTCTGCATGTTTAACTAAAGTTTTCCAATGTAATTTCCGAAAAAGTTTTTTTCCTATCCTTGTTGTTATAATAACGCCATTTAGGTCAATGATATAATACAATAGCAGTGGGTAGGCTACTTGAGGCCAGGCAACTGTCTTCCGTGTTTTGTTGCCAAGACCCCCCTCCACTCATCTTAGCTCATGCTCATAGCAGCAGTGTGAAGACATCCTGCAGGGTGGTCCAACAACCAATCCAACAGGGATACATATAGGTCCTCATTATAGCCAGGTATCGACTGTACACTAATGCCTATAGAAATTCTTAGGACTGAAAATACTCACACAACCGTGCATGCACACAGGCAATGGGTTTTTCCATATACCTCCTATAGCACTTGGTTCAAGCACAGAGGCAGCCGGGCACAATTTCTACTCTGCCTCCCTCTTACTCTGCCCTTTGCTCCTCTCATTTCCTACCTGTCTCTGATCCTCTGTCTCTTTTATATTTCAATCCTATGCCCAGTCCCCTTACTGTTGATAGGAAGTGTGTGTGTGTGTGTGTGTGTGTGTGTGTGTGTGTGTGTGTGTGTGTGTGTGTGTGTGTGTGTGTGTGTGTGTGTGTGCGTGTGCGTGCGTGCGTGCGTGCGTGTCTTTTGGGTAGGTAAGCGATTGCCTTTATAGAAAGATCCAATACCCTGCACCATATACGGTATCTCTCTGAGGCTTCATTGCTCTTTTCATACTGTATCTCATATCCCTCTGCAGATGACCTGCCCTCCCCCTCGCTGTCACACTATTCTCACTTCCCTGCACCCAGTTGTTTGCTGTTTGTTGTTTGCTCTGATCCCACTCATTTGTAAGCCATTTAGTTTGCCCTTGCCTGTACTGTTTATTGTCATTACACAACATGAAAAAGATTTTGTTCCGTGCTCTATTTTCAACTCTCCGGCAGAAATGTGAGCAAGTGACAAAGGACCCACACTGGTAATCATGATCAATCTTTTGAGGGGCGCTATGCCCAGCCTATGCCCAGCTTTGTCTGTTTGTGTGAACACAAACACAATGATTTGATTGGCTGTGTGTGTGTGTGTGTGTGTGTGTGTGTGTGTGTGTGTGTGTGTGTGTGTGTGTGTGTGTGTGTGTGTGTGTGTGTGGATAAAAGCGTCTGCTAAATGACTGTAATGTAATGTAATGTACTGTGTGTGTGTGTGTTAGGCTGCTCAACAGTGACACCTGGTGGACAAACAATGCTATTTCCATGCTCGGACAGACATAGGGACACAGTTCATAGGAGTGGCTGTTGGGTGATAGTGAGGTCAGCCATGGCCCAGTTGTGGATGTTTCTTGGTGTGAAGAGTCATTTTTACAACTCAACGTCACAAAGACCAAAGACATGTTTATTGATTTTCATCGATGTCCACTAGCTCCTCAGAGCAGTGTTATTGATGGCCAGTCAGTGGAGTTTGTAACTAATTACAAATATCTCGGGACCATAATAGACAATCGTCTGAAATTCGACTGCAACACTGAAATGGTGTGTAGGAAAGGCCAGCAGCGCCTCTTTTGTCTAAGGAAGTTAGCCAAATTTCAGGTCGACAAATCACTGATGATTTTGTTTTATAGAGCCTTCACTGAGTCTGTCATCTCCTTTGCTGCCATTTGCTAGTATGGTAACCTCGGTGTCAGACAGAAAAATGCCCTTAACGGGGTTGTTAAGGGGGCTAGCAAAATTGTGGGGGCAAAATATATATGACGAGCAGGTGTTAAAAAAAGCATCGTCAATTAGAGCAGACAGTTCTCACCCCCTATACCGGGAATATGGTAGGTACAAATTATCAGTTATACCTACCTCCATCCGGGCCATCAACAAGGGAAGCAGGAGGAGGTAGATGCTGTTTATTCTCAGCCAAATACACATTAATGTAGGGGTCCGCGACATGAAAGTTTGAGAACCACTGCAATATACTCTTGCCTATCCATTTGTGCATACTGTATGTGTCACGACACTGTACCATGTGCATGTGTTAACATCTGCTGTGTGCTAAAGCAGCTGAGGTGGTTCAGAGCCTGTTTCTGACTGCCTTATCTGGCTAAGTGGAATGCTGGCTGCTTCCATGCATTGCTAGAGCCCACTGCCCACTGCTGAAGTGGACCTAGATTAATCCCTCTCTCCTCAACCCACTCCAGTAAGCACCACTACTTCAGAACCACCCATGCACAGCCAGCTTTCCCCACCATGGGCCCAGGTTCATAGCCAGAGAACTCCCATACAGTCTGAACTGTGTGGGCCTCCCTTCTGTGAGGGAAATGGTTCTTTCTAGATGGTTCTATAGGTCTGCTCTCAAACTAATGATTCCTTGAAGGGCTGAGGGAATTCAGCTTTCTGTACACCCACACCAAAGTAATTTCTGTCCTATGACCATTTAAGCGAGGCAGAAGAGTATGGCCATGGGCTTAACCACAGGAACACATAACACATATCTGTTGTGAGCTTGTAGATCAGCTATGTTTGGAGAGATTTGGGGTAGAGTCAAAAAGGAGGAGGCCTAGTATAGACCCATGGGGTACTCCAGTCAATTAACTACAGTATATGGTTTAACTTAAAGGAGTATTCCATGCTAGAAGGCTTTCTTACCTTTATTTGTAGTTGTTACGTCCCCACCAAAGAGGTCCAGGTGTTATTTTGTGCAAATTGCATTATTGGCTATTTCCCCTAATATAAGCCCTCAATGGGGGTTGGGTTTTTGTGCTAATTCGCTTATTTCCATCGAAATAAGTGGTAAAGTGTGCCGCTTGGGATACTATTTACATTATGAAGAGAGGATATATTAAAAAAAACGATTTTTGAGCGATGGAAATAAGTGAATTAGCACAACACCCCAATGCCCCATTCAATTCAATGCAATTCAATTCAATTCATTGAGGGCTTATGGTAGAGGAAATAGCCAATAATGCGCTTTTGCACAAAATAACACCTGGACCTCTTTGGTGGGGACGTAACAACTACAAATAAATGTAAGAAAGCCTTCTAGCATGGAATACTCCTTTAAGGTACAGTATGTTTCTTCATCCACATGCCTATCTGCCACACTCATTCCCCTTCATCTTCATGATAAGATGAATGTGGAAATGCACCAGTCGGTCTTAAAATGTGGATAATTTGGATCCACTGAAGGGCTGGAATCTCCCACTGAAATATCTCCAAATGAGTTTTCATTTGGAGCCATGCAGGGGATTTAATTTCCAGACTTTTTTCAAATTGGAAAAATGATCTCCTCTGAGACAGGCATCTTTAGGCTATACGTTTCATTCTAATAATGGAAAAAGATTACATCTGGAATTAAAAAGCGCTCAGTGCTGGTCAATCAGAGACAATCAAAAGACCTCCATTTCCTTGCCACCCTTTTTAATAACTTATTCTCGCCTATCTGCTTGACTATGCATCTTCTTCCATTCCACTGCATGTATCACTACAGAAGTAATTACAATGGTTAATAGCTTACTGCAAGAAGCACCAATAGCGCACAGCACCAATGGCAATGTTTCATAATGGCTTGGTTTAGACTAGAGAGTCGGCATTCAGTAATAATAATATTTTGCTTTGCTGTTTTTCCCTCAGCTTCATCATTTATTGCAGGAAGAGTTTACTTACAGAAAATGATAGCATTTTCTCCCACAGGAGTGAAAGGCCTTATCTGGTCATGTTGCTGCTGCAAAACAAGGTATTTAACACGCGAAGGTCAGAGGTAAAATAGAGTTCTGCCACATTCCGTGACAAGTCGTTGATGAAGAAATTCATCAAAACCACTGCCGTGACTGGCAAGCTTGTGATTTATCCCGTTAAAACTTCCTTTAGCCATTTCAGATGCATTTTAAAGCGGGACGAATTGAAATTCATTAAAGCAAGCTTTGCATAGACACAGTCATCTGCACTACATGGATGGTTGACTCTCTACTCAATCAAGTCTGGTAAAAATTGACCTACAGCATTCGTTCCTGTGCGAGTCGAGATCAATGTGTAACGCACCATGCCTTTTTCATTATTTCAGGTTGTTCTTGCCTGCTATTTTCCAGTGGTGGAACAATTATGGCATCATAAACATGAGAATATTGTACTACAGAAGGATTTCATATGGATATTTAAATATCCTTGCTAGCATTATGTGTAACAGATGTTCAATATCTTGATGTATGAAGAGAAAATAAATTGCATCCTTTTCAATTATGAAATAACTGCAATAACCACAATATTCTGAATATGGTTGAATAGGATTCCGTTTCCCTTTTTTAAGCACGTATTGTAATACAATGATCGTGAGAATATACTGTAGCCTACATTAAAACTTAAGTAATGATTAAGAATGCCAAAAACGAACTAACGCCAATGGCCTATAAGGTCCTAGCTAGAACTACAGAGGCACGTATCCTGCCAGGAAACTGTTTCAATGATGTTTATGTAGGCCTATGTATATAAACTCAGCAACAAAAGTTTGGAAACTTAACTGATATACCATGATTTGGTATTATTAAAGTGGAGAAATAATGGACCAAAGTTAAGTTTCCTTGGTAGTGGATTTACTGAAAGTCTGCTGCAGTCCCGATACTAAACCCACCGAGCAACCTCTGTGTGACACATGGCGACGAATGTGTGGTTGACATTTTACGGTGTGTGGACAAGCAGGAGAAGAGGGTATAAGAGGGATAATATGCTGATATTAGAGGGTGGGATCCTTTCAATCAGGACGAGACATGTAGTGCAAGTCAGGATATGACTAGAGGTTCCGTTAGCGGTTCCCTGCTCCTGGAGAGCCGTCCACACTGGCCTCTCATCAATATTTCATGGGCCTTGCCTCTGATGTTAAGGTGGCTCCAGAGCTGGGTTTCTGCCAGATGCAGCACAGCCAGATTCTGAGTGAATCCAGACGCACGCAGACAAGCTGCAGCTGCTGGCATTAGGTTGGCTGCATGCAGGTCTCTACTCTGTTCTGCTGGATGGAAACACCAGAGGAGATCAGGTTGTTTGTCTATCTACACAGCAGACAGGGGCTCATCTCTGCACCCTCAGCTCAGCTATTTTGGCCACAGTCATGCGTGCGTGCGTGCGTGCGTGCGTGTGACTGTGCGTGCGTACGTACGTGTATACGTGTACGTGTGTGCGCATACGCATGTGTGCATAGACTGCATACAGTATGGTCCTTACTAGTAGGATCTGGAGGGCTGGGCAGACTCAGAGAACACCAGGCCTGCTGTGTGGGAACCAGTGGTGTGTTCTACCGTTATACGCTGTAACACTAAGGCTCCATCACACAGTCAGAGGTCAAAGCATATGCCTTCAGACTCACAGCTATCTCTCATTGTAAACTCAATAATACCACCAAGGCTGTCAAAATGCATAATACAGAAAATGTATAACTAGCCAGTTTTACTGTAATGAATACTAATGAGCATCCATTCTAATGTCTTATCGTAGAAATGCTGTATAACGCAGCGACAGCACCTACTGTAGGGATTTGCATACACGCACGCACGCACGCGCACACAGGTACTGACAGATCTCTTCTGCTCTCTCAGACGAGGACATATTCTACAGTACACAACATGAACAGGCACAGACTGTTTGTTGTGAATATTTTTTGTTTTGTTCCTCCTGTTTGATGGAGTTTCGTATCCCTGCGGTTCAGTTACAATATTGTGGGCAGCCATAGAGCATAAAGGACTCAAGGCATGTTTTTGAGGCTGGGCTCATGTGAGCCCAGCCTCACGTGAACCACCTCAAGCAAGCGGTTAGTTTTCCATTGAAAAAGGTTTCATGTTAAACCCTAAGCCTAGAATACTAAACACAACTTCTGTCAAGATATTGCATAAAAAATATTTCTCATCAAAATATACAAAAAGATAAATAAAAATGAAGGGGAGGGGAGCGGGGGAGATGGCCAATGACTACGTAGAAAATACTACCGCAAAGTAGGTTAGAAATGGTTGCCAAACTCTGATATATTTCTGAGTGGAGCCCCTGATTGTATATTTAAGTTTAATATTTCAATTATTTGGGAACTTCTCCTTTGTTCAACCTCCTTGGACATGTGAGTGAAAGAAAAAACCTGGGCGAAATTCACGTGAACACCAAAACAGGTATGTGGGCAGGGAAACAAACCTTATATGATGTCACTGAGCATCACAAAGCTACCCAATACAAGGAGTCAAGGACCCACCCACCTCAGACATCAGCAACATTATGAAAATCACATAATTGTCCGGGTGAAAATCACCTGGGTTTAGTATTTAACCCTCTGACAGATTTCCACGCGAAAATGCGTCAAGTGATTTCGCGTGGTTCTCGTTTTTTATTAATATGTTTAGATTAATTCGGTCCCCAGCTCTGTTTAGATTCCTGAGCTTAAATTCGAACTACAATACCCACAAATCCCGTGTCACGTGACACACGTGTATGTTTTGCTGTGTAAGCTGCAGCCCCCAGTGAACAGTGGTAGCAGAGCCGGGAAACCCGGGGAGAGGGTCGGAGAGAGATTTGGAAGCAGTAACAAAAAAAAGAAGCTGAAAGCAGTAATATTTATTTGAGCGAGTTTTGTGGTAGTAATATGGATCCATCCGCGTCCCAGTGGCCTTCTCCAGTCCCAGCCCCGGCTGGGCTTAGAACCGGAGCGGGGACCACCTTGACTTGAGCCGGCCGGATCACAGCCAGGTACCATTGTGTAGATTGTAAATGCAGGCTAGAGTGTAGAGTGTAAATGCAGGCTCTTTTAAATGGCTTCCAACACAAAACAATTTTTTTCCTGGAAGCAGACAAGTCAAGCTTTCTCTGAAGGTCTTTCGTTGTCGCACATTCACAACAGAGGAATTTCAATAAATCATTCAAAAACGCCATTCTGCTATAGAAAACCCTATCAACTACATTGAAATGCCTTGGATCTGGCAAAGAGTTAAGGGTTAATGTTAATTCGGAAAAGGCTCCGGGAATGGAATTTTGCTTTTATGGAGTGGCTTCAATTAACCTTTTTACTGATTGCACAGAAGACACATTGGACATCGTTAATCCAATAATTATTGTCTGCCGGATGTACTTAACTTGGCCTCGTCATCCAGCTAATTCACTTCATCTCTTTGTTTGCCAGAGTCAATAATTCCTGTGATTAGAATTGGTTTTTCTGTTTAGCATCTCTGTGAGATGTTGGATTTCCACACTCCAAATGATAAGTGGATCCCTTTAATAGGATTTTGTTATGACAAACAGATGAGTCAGAATCATTAGGTCATATAGTACACACAAATTCTATTTCATAGACAAAAAAGAAAATGACATCGAAACATAGTTTTCTCATCAGTCGAATAATGATTAGATAACTGCAAAGCTCTAGCCATATTTGCCATCATACGAGCCCTATTCCCTCACAGCAGTGCAACCATTGATAATAAAACTTGAGCTAGACTGGAAATCACAGAACCGCTCATGAGTTCTTTCCTTCTTCTTTTTTGTTTTTGAAAACAAAACCAAAAGTAATTTCTGTCTGTATTGTAGCTCAATGTCAACATGTCTTCCCTATGGCCTGTCCACCACACCCCTCTCCTCAACTATCTCATCTCCAGGTTTTCTATTTTACCTCAATTTACCCCTGAGCCATTCTA
Organism: Electrona antarctica; assembly: GCF_951216825.1. Taxonomy (NCBI): domain Eukaryota; kingdom Metazoa; phylum Chordata; class Actinopteri; order Myctophiformes; family Myctophidae; genus Electrona; species Electrona antarctica. The sequence continues at coordinate 17,478,542 of NC_136792.1, read as the reverse complement.
GCATGTCAGTGCTCCAATGTGTTGGGTTTCTGATTTAAGTTGCTCCCACAAAGTATTTTATAAAATTACCATTTGCTGCAGAGTAGCTGTCACTATTTCTTTGTCCTTGAGTGCTCACTGGTGACCCGTGATGTTAATGATTACAGGGGGAGATTACAAAGCTCTTTGGTCAATAAAGAACGCTATACCAAAACAGAGCCCTCAAAAGTGGAGCAGATTTCAAATCCAGCTCAACTACATGCGAGCAAAAGGTTAGCATGTTTCTCACTGTCCTACACGATGGATGGGATATTTCACATCTCACTGGTACAGAATGGGTTTTTTATGGGTGACAGTAAAGGTTGAAATTAACGATGGTGAAACATCCTGGGTAAATTCGTTTTTTATATTCTCTGCCAGTTGCAAAATAGCTCTAATGAAGTGAGACTTCAGACTTCAGTTGAGGAGGAGGAGGAGGAGGAAGAGGAGAGGCTACGTGGGTGCAGAGAAGGAGCAGGAAAGGCAAAAGCACAGTTAGTAGTGCAAAATGCAAGACAACCTGTGGGTTCAACAAAATAGAAATTCCTATTCATAGCCCTTTTTAACTGATGAAACATATAGTATATAAGTATATAAGTATTATGTGGACCTTTAATTTAACTGCAGTGTAGTATGTTTAAATGAACGATTAGTTTTACATTGAGGACTGGCAGTATGCAAAATGGATACGGTACACATCAAAATGATTAATAGTCAATATTTTATAGTGTGTATATATTTAATAGTGTATAATGGTGTTTATTCATACTGTGGAGGGTAAGCCATGTGTGATGGGCTGGTGATTGGATTTTTCACATTACAGTGACTGATCACAGGCAGCTCACGTATACTGGTAGAAGGCAGCGCGACCAGGCCCAGCTGAGACACAGCCTTGACGGTAAAATCCTGAGGCTTCGTACACACCTAGGCTTCGTACACACCTACACAACAAATGTTTGGTCCGTGTGTGATGTCATTTGTATTTCAGAAAACTGTTGCACTCTTCTTTGTCCTTAATTCAGGGTTGATTGCAGGTGTGGTAGTCTCAACAACATACAGGAAAAGGCCTTGGCCCTGACTTCCCCATATTAAAATAAAATAAAATACTAGTAAGACGTCCTGAGGGCGAGAAGCGAGCTCGCCCTAGCTTCTTAATATGGCACAGTTAAAAAGCAGGAGTTAACTATTAATCTGGTGTCCGTGAGGTCAGATGTAGAGTTGCTGGCCGGCTCCATATATGCAGATCTAGGTGATGATCCAGTCTTCTACATGACACGCGCCATATATGGAGCATATATGTCTTGAGTGTACAGGGTTTGATGAGTTCAACATATGGAATGTCAGAACAGGTCCATATATGAACATCTAAGGGTTTGGTGAGGTCAGATCAACATATGGAATGAATTCTGTATTGGCCAATGGCCATATATGGAGCGTGTCACGAGACGATTTAAAACTGACTGATATTGAAAACATGAAGTCAAAACTAAATAAAAAACTAATTACATTTTAAATCCTTAGTGTGTGTGTGTGTGTGTGTGTGTGTGTGTGTGTGTGTGTGTGTGTGTGTGTGTGTGTGTGCGACTGTGCGTGCGTGTGTTTGTGTAAGTGTGTGTTGTGACTTGTATCTGTGGACCGTATGCGTACAGTATGTGCGTCGGTGCGTGCATGCGTGTGTCGGTTCGTGCATGCATACATTATGTGAGTGCATATGCGTGTGCATGCGTATGTGTGGACAGTATAGAGTGGTATAAATGAGCATAGCTCACTGGGGCAGCTGGTCCCAGCAGGGGGCAGCTGGGTAATTTGGAGAGTGTTTGGAGAGCACTTTGTCTGACCAGCTGTGTTAGCTGAGGTGGTAAATGGAACTGGCCACATGGACATGTGTGTGTGTGCATACAGTTATGTATATGTACAGTATACATGCGTGTGTGTGTGTGTGTGTGTGTGTGTGTGTGTGTGTGTGTGTGTGTGTGTGTGTGTGTGTGTGTGTGTGTGTGTGTGTGTGTGCGTGTGCGTGTGTGCGTGTGTGCATTTGCGTGTCTGCCTTTGTGACTACAAAGTGAAAGGAGCCACTCGTAAGATTCCATCTGAAATCCGTGATGTAGACAGGAGGAATAAACAGAAATGACACTTTACTGAAATATTGATCATCCACACACGGTGGAGAGAGAGAGAGAGAGAGAGAGAGAGAGAGAGAGAGAGAGAGAGAGAGCAGAGAACACAAGATGCCAAGATAGAAAGATGAAACAGAGTAATGAACCCTCCTGGAGACACGCAGCATTACATAAACATGCTTTTCTTTGCTGTGGAATGTCTCCCACACTGACAATTTGCTAGAATGTCAATACCACACGATCTACTCTGATGGATTCATTCACTGTTTACAACCTCAGATGTGGGCGAGGTTTCGAAAGCTAGTAAAACTTTTCCAGAAATATAAAGAGATATACAACCCACGCCATTTCAAAGGAATAGGGGGTTAGCTGGCTGCTTCTTTGACTAAACTCGGAAGAAATACATCATTCAACGGACAATCACCTTGCAATCTCTCCCACAGTGAGCATACTGCAGGTGTTTGACAGCAGAAATGGATGGGCTGGTGATGTACCATCTGTGCCACGTGTTATTTGGCAAAATAACACTGAGAATCTTTAACCACTTGAACCCTCTATTCTTAGCCTAATAGGCATGCCGGGGTTCGTTAAAATCTGAAACTTATTTATTTTTTACAATGAAAGTCTTAAGGACTTGGAGCAGGCTGAAACCGTAACCAATACATTTTAACTTTTACTATACATTTGAGATCCTGTGGTTGTGTAAATGAAATGATTACTATATTTACCCAGGGTATCTGGGCTAAGCTCAAGAACTTGTTTCCAGCCAGGCCCTGCTCATAGAACATTTCATCGTAGTGGTTCAATGCCTTGTTCAAGGGCACTTCAGCGGTGGTAATTTTAACGTGTCGGACCGCTGATTCGAACTGGCGACCTTCCGGTATCAAGACCGCTCCGCAATCCGTTCGGCCACCGCTGCCACTACTGGTTGTCAAGATGTATTGCATGAAAAACTGTAATATCTCACCTGCCCAAATGGGCTTTCTCTCTTAGCTCAGCAGCAGCAATGTTGGCACTAGTGTCCGTGTGTGAGACACACAGTGTGGGACTTACAGTAACACAACAAAAAAAACAAATTTATTTTTACTTACATACTGTAAGCAATATACAGTCACAGTATGTGTAAAATTACTATGAGCTACTACAGCAGCTTTTAACAAATCATTTAGCGTTATCTTGATCCAGATGACTGGCGATGTGAGGGAAGAGCTATAGAGGCATTGGAAGGAGAGAACAGGACATGAGTGAGGGAGGATGAAGGGTAGATGTGCGTTTTCTCTTTCTTTCTCTTTACTCTCTAATTAGACAGTGAGCAGAATCCCACTGGTAGAGGGAAACAGATAGAGGAAGAATAAAGAAGAGAGAGAGAGAGAGAGAGAGAGAGAGAGGGAGGCGGATTTGTCAAGACAGTACTGTGAGCCTATACACAAGAGTGTTAAACTCCAAGGTAAACACTGGCAGGTACTGTAAAGTGGTGGGATTTGGAGGAGACGTGTGTAAGTGAGCCAGGAAGACAGGGAGGTGCAGTAGGTAAACAGTGAAAGGGGATGTAGGATGTGATGCGAGACATCCCACCCACTCCGTGTCTTTTATTGCAGACAAGAGGCAGTCATTAAGGGGAGCCGCTGTGGTGTACAGCTAGCAGGGGTCTTCTACCCTGCTGAAAATTGAAAAAAATCAAAGGCACTCGATCATTACTCTAGTCTGTGCTCTTTGACTTTGCTGTTTTCCAAATTACAGTACTCGCACTAAAGTAACACAGGTTAAAAAACGTCCGTTTCTCGTTTTTAGAGGCCAGCGAGCACACGCACGCGCGCACACACACGCGCGCGCACGCACGCACGCACGCACGCACGCACACACACACACACACACACACACACACACACACACACACACACACACACACACACACACACACACACACACACACACACACACACACACACTGAATGACTACCAATATAGTTCCTTTTGATGTCTGAAGTCCATGTTTCAGCTCGGCCCAAGGGCAGGGAGACTGTAATGTAGGACAGTAATCAAATAACCCAGGATCAAATAATGCTAAAGGCAGAAGAAAATAAGTGAGGAGGACTCCTATATATTCTAACTTCCCTACGCTGGTTGCCTGACTGTTTTAGGAAAGATATCCCGTTGAAATAATAATAATAATGTTTCAGGAATAAAACCGTATATGAGTGTGCACGCACGCACGCACGCACGCACGCACGCACGCACGCACGCACGCACTCACACATCTTCTCTTCTGGCTGGGGGTCCCTGGCACAAAAACGACTGCGGCCAAATTCATATCAAGTTGGTGGTCCTTGACTTGAAAAAGTTTGCAGAACTACTGCATTAGAGTAGAGCCAGTATTCTTTCACTACAGGGCTGTAGCCACTGTCAGCCACATCAGGTTTCAGATGAACTATAGAGGATATGAAATATCATCTTCGCTGAATATATCGGGAACAAATGGTTTATATAGTAAGCCTCCAGCTTGGCTTCATCATCATAGCAAGATTTGTCATTCTGCAGGATTTAGAAATGCCCTCCTCAAGGCCTTTAAGATGGCTTTCCTTGATTTGTTGCACTATCTGGTTAGCCAGGCCTGCCAATGAGTCAAAAGTGCATTAAGCTTAGGCTGCCGAGAACAAGTTTTTGAAAATGATAAGTTGCAGGCAGCCATCATGTGCAACCCTCAGTGCAGTGTTACGCACCTTTTTCTTCAAAGCATATTTGTCAAACATTCTCCAGGATCCATCACATTGAACACAGTAACAATGCATCTTACATGTACAGTATACACTACCATCAAGTATTT